>NW_006239099.1:930606-1001343 GCF_000226075.1 Solanum tuberosum | reverse complement strand
GAATTAAGAAGAATAATATGGGAAAAAATATTTAATGATAACGAATCAGAAGATATATTAAATCAACAATGGTATGAAATAGACCTACATGATTTAGACTTCGAAAGAATAGAATGGTATGATTTAGAAATAAATTCAGATTAAAATGAACTACGAATATTTACAATATTGGATAGAATCTATGGAAGATATAAAACTATTAGAACAATTAATGGAGGAAAATTTATATATGTACCAAAGAACCCAAGATATGTTATATCTAGAATATATCATAAATAATATTAAAGAAATATTCAGATTAAAACAACTATCGAAAGAATATTACAATAAATATTATTACATTTTACCATGAATTCCACAACCCCAAAAAACAATATTAAAGAGATATCAAGATTAAGACACTTAACAAAAAATATTATAATAAAAATGGTTAAATTAAATTACTCACCTACCACACTACCACCTACCACACTACCACTTCTATGAATTCCTCAACTACCAGTTCCGCACCGAAAAGTTTATATATCTAGAGTTATGTCCCCCATACTACCCTCTAGGTCAACCGAGATAGCATTTGCACCTATGACTTTTATATGTATAAAGAAAAAAAGTATCTTCTCATGCTAGTTGTTGGTCAAGACATCATTTATTATCATTTGCATATGTTCCTTGTATGTATTTCAAATGAGTGGTTCGCTCGGTCATGTGATGGTATCAAAGTTAAGGCACCGAGTGCCGGTCTCCATCACCCAGGCTTGAGGCGTGACAAACTTGGTATCAGAGCATTAGGTTCAAATATCCTAGGGAGTCTATGAAGTGATATCTAGTAGAGTCCTTCTTATTGTTGTGTTTTCGACCACATCTATAAGAGGGAGGCTACACGGGCATTTAGGAAATGTTTCCTTTCATTCATGTTCTAAATCGTGCAATAGAGCTATGCTTTGAAGAATCATTTTGCTCTGTGTGATTGAACTTAGAGTGGTAAGTGAATATTATCAGATCAGGTCATGCATATGCTAAGAATGCGAGTCATGAATTAGAATCTTAAGGCTGAAGTTTTTATTTACCTACTGAGAGAAAGATGATGAAAGTTTTAGTTGCTCTTAAGGATATGAGACTCAAGAAGGAAATGAGGGTGAATTAGAGTAGGTAGTACAAATGATGAGGTAATTATGAACTCAAGCTATTAACTAAATGTTATCAAAATAATCGAAAAGAGGTAAGAATGACCTTAGAGGTTCAAGTCAGTTAGTCTATGAAGTTAATACTAGACAGATGAGAATAATGGGATAGAAAGTAAAAGGTTTGTATACTCTAATATGACTAATCTACAAAGCTAAGGAGAATTAAGGTCGGATGATGATTGATTTGTTAGAAATAAGAGCACTATGCTAGTAAGTCTTAATTGGTTGAATTCTGTTAGACACTAAGTAGATAAGAATAGTGTTTGAGTGTGTCATAGGTCAAGTGTTGTAGTATGATAATGTTCCTTGTTAAAGGAGAAGAGTTGAGTATAGTTACTGAGAATGTTATTAAAAGTGAGGTAAGTTGTGCTTATTAAAGGTTGTCTCATATGTTAAGTGAATAAGAGTAACCTTATTTTTTATTTCTTATTTACTTATGGTACATTTATTGTGATGCCTTTTGAAACTTGTACATGTGTGTTTCTAGTTAGCTGTCGGTTTTAGATAGTTATGTTTACAAAGGAAACTCTGCCAAATATTTGAAAAGTTCTAAAGCTAAGAACTATTAGCTACAACACACATTCGAGGACGAATGAGCCAAAGGGGGGGGGGGATGATGTAACACCCCATGTCCCCCATCATTTGTACGAACAAGTTCACATCGATGAACCTATTATGACTTGGAGAATAAGGTCATGATCGAGCCTAAAGATCAGGGGTCAAAGAATATATACACATAATGTATTAAGCTAAGGTTAAAGTGTTTAGATTTGGGCAGAAATGAGGAATTGAATCAAGTAGCCTACTAGCTTGACCTGTGTGCTTCACCTACTAGCTTGACCTATGTACTTCATGATGAGTCCACAAATTGGAATCATTTAGGGCTATATTTTAATAGAAATTGTGTCCTCAAATGCTTATTTTATCTCAATATCTGATGAAAACACTTAAGTTTCAGTTATTTGAAGATTGAAAGAAAGCATGGACACTATGTTGCAAAAAGGAACTAAAAGGCTGAAAATAACGAAGAAATGAAGGCCTGAGGATCGCCGAGTTCACTTGGTGAGTCGCCGAAGGGTCTTAATTCGCCTTTTGTTCCAGTGTGCTGAGCCCTGAAGGAAAGGATCAAGTCGGCAGAAAAAGGGAGCAGTCGGTGCATCGTTGAGAAGTTCTGCGAAGCAGTACCATGTCGCCCAATGACCCAGAGCACGATGATGCTGAAGGATGGTGCAAGACGGCGATGAACTACACCAAAAGGTGAATCGCCGAGTTGATCGGCGATTCCGACTAACGACGCCGAATGATCCGCTGCAACACAAATCAGTGTCAACTATAAATACTAGTTAGAGTTGTAGTTTTAAGAGTGGAACAATTAGTATAATTTTCATATAGAATAATACTTTTTAATACTTTTGTTCCAAGTTTGAGAGGGTTTTGAAGACTTGAAGTTCCAAAGGGTTTCATCTTCAAGATTTGGATTTGGGTCTCTTGGATTTTTCAACTTTGGCTTGTTTCAAGACTTAATCTTCATACCAGTTGAATGCAAGCTCAATTTGGTATAAATTTCTATCTCTTATACATGTGTAGCTAATAACCCAATTCTTGGAGTGTGATTTAGCGAATATGGGTTAAGATAATTGTTGGGTCTTGCTTGCTGATAGTCTATTCGTAGTTTAAATGTGATTTCATTTAGTGGTTGTGGATGAATTTAATGAATTTGTAGTTGCAACTACAAGTTTATTTATATGTTTTCGGCTTGCTCGAGAGAGAGGTCGTAAAACTAAGACCACTAGATTGATGGCCAGTGTGAGTGGGTCGACATGAGGTTCAGCTCGAGAGAGTGAATCCTAGTCCTATGTCCACACACTCAGCTCGAGAGAATGAGTGGGTTAAGGTGTAGGCTGGTCTTCATGCGGCAAGTGGGTGTCCGAGAGGAACGCATTCGTAACGCGGTAAGTTACTCGAGAGAGAGCTTATCCCCCTTAAAGTCTAGCCTAGTCACAATTATTCTATGAATCTTCTATCGAGAGCATGTACCCAATAATCTAGCTTAACCCGTATTCCCGTCACATCCCAAGAATCCACCTCTCATTACTTAGAAATTCTTGTTTATTTTGTTGTTTTTACTTACTTGTGACAAAAACCCCCCATTCTTAAATTGACACTCTTGTGTCCCCCTTTAATTTACAATGTTTTTAATAGTTAATGTCTTTAGCTACGACTAGTTAGAACTAAATTTTATTTTTCTTTTAATTCTCAAAATCACTCTCTTGGGAACGATCCCAACCCTTGAGCCTCAATTCCATTTGAGATCTTGTCTTGTTCATAGGATTTACATAGATGGTTTAAGGTACGTCGGGGCCTTGTCTCGACACATTTACAGATCATGTCATATGTTAGAGGCTTCATAGACTATGTCCAAATCAGGTTTATATATCTAGAGTTATGTCCCCCATACTACCCTCTAGGTCCACCGAGATAGCACCTGCACCTATGACTTTTATATGTATAAAGAAAAAAAAGTATCTTCTCATGCTAGTTGTTGGTCAAGACATCATTTAATATCATTTGCATATGTTCCTTGTATGTATTCCAAATGAGTGGTTTGCTTGGTCATGTGATGGTATCAAAGTTAAGGCACCGAGTGCCGGTCTCCCTCACCCAGGCTTGAGGCGTGACAGTTGAGTTATGTGATAATGACAAAAAATCAAATCCATGTTGGAATATTCCTAATATTATCAGAACATATTTTTTCTATTATTTTTAATGTATGGATATTAGTAAAAGATTATTTTACAAGTTCAATGCAATTAATATTTATTACCGCACGAAGCGCGGATAAATTACCTACTATATATATATATACATATATAAAAGAGAACCCTAGGCCCACCTACATGGTGCCACCACAAACAAGGATTCCCTTTTAATTGATTTATTTCCAAAACTAGTCTTCCCCTTTATGAAAAGTTGTGACTTTTATTTTATGCAAAATTGTAACTTTTATGAAAAGTTGTGACTTTTATGAAAAATTGTGACTTTTATGAAAAGTTTTGACTTTTAAGAAAAGTTGTGACTTTTATGAAGAGTTGCGACTTTTACGAAATGTTTTTACGTTTATGAAATGTTGTAACCATTCCGAAGGGTTGCGACCTTTCCAACGAGTTGTGACCTTTCTGATAAGGCACAATAAACATTTGTTCACACTACCCTTTATTTTCTATAAATAGAGGAATTTTCTCTCATTTTAAAACGAACAAAAAAATCTGAACTTCTTCTTCTTCTGCAAAATTAAATATTTGTGTACTTTGCTCCTGTTGTGTGGCTTACTGAAACCATTGTTTTTGTATCAATACGTTGGTGAATAAAATATTTCCATCCTGAGAGGATGTAATTCTTTAAACCTCGGGTATTGGAGGGGAATAGTTTTCTTAAGGGGACACTGTGCATTCAGTGAAATTGATTTTTTCCTTTCGATTTCATTAAATTTTTACATATCCTGGTATGTTTTTTAAACTCATTAATTTATGCTTATAATATTAGTTGTTATTTTTGAGTAAATGTTTCTGCAAAGTTATTGTCTCCGGTTATATTGAACATATACACATATAGCGTATATTAACAATTATTGTACTTAGTTCCAAGAATTCATGTTTTGATATTCTATATAAAATTCTATAAGTTAAAAGTACTATATATAAGCTAACGTATTATCTATTTTTACATATATATGAATTTTCTCACTTATCAATTGAAGAAATTCATTATGCAAGTTCAAAAGTAATAATTCCTTTCATGTTCAAGCGTAATTTCTTTTTTTGAATCTGTTAACAAATTTTTTGAATTTTTTCCTAAGACATTTATCACAATTGTATAATCTATGAAACTTAAATGTGTTCTTTTTCTTATGAAATACCTTTGTATACATATTCCTATTTTCTTCTATATTTTCCTTTTAATGTTGATTAAAGAACCAATGATTTATTATTTCCTGAATAATTCATTCATTAGAAGTTCTTGAGTTATGTGATAATGACAAATAATCAAATTCATGTTGCAATATTGCTAATATTTTTTTAAGAACCTATTTTCCCATTATTTTTAATTTATGGATATTAGTAAAAGATTATTTGCAAGTTAATTGTATTTATAATATAAATCAATTTTTTTTGCAAATAATCACCGTATAATCTATATAATCTTCATATAATATAAAAATTTATTCTTTTTCAAATTCTTCATTTAATAAAAATTATTTTATTCTAAATTTCTAAGTATAATAAATGTGACAAATATTATATATAAGACATATTGACGAACAATTCAAATCAAACTAGTTTTTTTTATGAAATACAATTATATCGTGAATATTGCATTATCATAAAAACTATTTTAAAATTTACATAAATATTCTACTTTCAATATTGTTACATTTCTCCCATAAATTCTCTATTAATGCATTACGGAGTTCAAAATGAGTAATTTTTATAATGGTTTTTTATTTGTAGCTAAAAATTGTTTAAATTAACAATTTTATCTTGTATCAAATTATTTTGTATATTAATTTACTCCCCTGTTCCATTTTAAACTTTGCTACATGTATTTTCATGCTCATTAAAAAGTGTAGTATAATCATTTATCACTATAACATAAAAGTGGATTGTTTGAATTATCATGTAATTTTGTGCATTCTTCACAGTGAAAAATAATTATAATTTTAAATTACATATTTAAAGTGAAAAAAAGCTTTTAAAAATTAATTTAGTAAAATTGTAATTCGGGATCAAAGTGCTATACTTATCAATAATATGTTTTTAGATATTATATTACTTAGAAAATAATTGCAAATATTAGAGACTTAATTAATAGTCTTGTATAATATAAATAATACTAAAAATAATTTTAAATTACATATTTAAAGTGACAATATTTTTTAAAAACAAAATAGAAATTTTTTTATTTTTAGATGTTATATTGTGTAACACCTCGTTATTTGAAAGAACTAGAAAGAACTAGAATTTGAAAGAAAACGTTTAGGAAATAATCAAATTTGGAAAGTCTGACAAAGTTAAGCTAAGTACGACTTTTGGGTCAACTTCAAACGACCATAACTCCTAGCTCAGGATGAGTTAGGTATGCTACCACATACCGTAGGAAAGATCTTTGAATAATCTTTCTAACACCGCCAAGTTTGCTTGATTTCCAGTTCGTATGAGGGAGATATTCCCATTGAAAGTTGGGCTGTCTAAATAAGGAAAGTCAAAATTGAATTTTAGAAGGGTATTATGGTCTTTTCACTGCTCAATTAAATTGTTTCGTTTTTGGTAATTACTTAGGGTTCTAAACTAAATTTGGTCAGTTTACGCACTCAAAGATTTCACGCTAGGGTTCTTAGAGAAAGAACGCAAGAGCAAAAAAGAGGAGAAAGAGCCAAAGTTCATCGTTCTTGAGGATTTCGCCAAGGGTTGAACCCTACGAGGTATGTGAGATAACATAGAGTTGGGTTCGTTCACCCATGTGCCAGTCATGATTTAATTCAGTGAAATTATGTTCTTGAAAGTATAAAAATTAAGTTCTTGATGGGTTTTGTTGAAGTTCTATTGAGTTCTTCATTCGTTTAAATTGTTAAGGAGTTGTTGATTCAAATTCATGAAATTAGATATAGTTTTTAGTGGATTCTTGCATGTTTTGGTTATGTATTTAAAAATAAGTGTTGGGGAAAGAACCAATTGAATCTAGAGGGTTCAGAGTTGAAAAACGAGCAAGAAAAGTTATGTTTTTAAACATATGAGCTAGTATATTTTTGGGAGTAGTATTGAGCACCGATATGAGGGAGAGTTCAGACAAACTCTCAGCCCTCATAAACCCTGTAGCCACCATGGGTAGAAAAGGGTCATACTTTATAGATGATTCCTTAGTGCATTTTAGCATAGACTAGTGGATCTACTTAGTAGTCAGGTTATATACCCTTGACAAGGTATAGGACGACGCTGGCAGCGTGAGGCAAAATGATCTTTCATCACAATAACTCTTAAGTGATCGTTGTCAGTTCGAGAAACTCCCACAAAAGTATTTTGTATTATTATATACAGAGAATTACTTGTATTTTTATGTACATCCAGAGTTTATATTGTATCTTTGCATACACACAGAGTTACTATTGTATTTCTAAATACACAGAGTTGTTATCTATGTTTTAAAAGTTTTTCTTTATATTGCACTTATATTACTTCTTTAGTTTGAAATGAGTTCAGTTCAGTTCAGTTGAGTTGAGTTGAGACCAGGTTTGTTCTTTTCAGTTCTCTTTTCAAGCTTATGTCTTGTTTTATATTTCCCCTCACATGCTCGCACATTCAATGTATTGATACCATTTGGCCTGCATCGTTGGTATGATGCATATACAGGTAACCAAGATCGCATCCAGTGCATTGTTGATTTTAGTTGAGCTTCAGAGTTTGTTGGTGAGCTTCCTTGCTTTTCGAAGGATTCCTATTTACATTTCTTTAGTAGTTTTCAGTTGTTAGGATGATCGGGGGTCTTGTCATGAAATCCATCTCAGTTATTAGAGGCTTCATAGACAGTTAGTTAATTCATTTGTCATTATCTTGTTATTGACTTATGTTGAATCTTGAGTTGCCACTTTAGCTAAGTTGAATTTTATTCAATACACTCTAAGTCATCGACTGAGCAGTTAAACTTACATTTTTAAAAGTATTTTATCATGAGTAAGTCTTCCGCTGAGTAGTAAGCCATGGCAAGGGTTCGCTTGGGGCCAGAAATGGTTCTCGAGTGCTAGTCCCGCTTAGGGTGTAGGCTCGGGGTGTGACAAACTTGGTATCAAAGCAAAGAGTTCAAAAGGCCTAGGGAGTCTATGAAGTCGTGTCACTAGAGTCCTAGTTATCGGTGTGAAGCGCGCCATATCTATAATTAGGAGGTTGCGACACTTAGGAATTTTCTCACTCCTTTCATACTCATTTTGTGCCATAGAGTTAATCTCTATAAAGTTTCTTCTAACTCGTGTTTGCGCATGTCTTTCAGATCATGCCTCCACGAAGAGTTATCAGAGGTCATCCCACTAGGAGGAATTTTGAGCCACATGAACAAGGAGTACCCAATGCACCAGAAGTGCAACCAAGATGAGAGGTCACCAATGCTGAATTCCATGAAGCTATCTGGATGTTAAGTCAAACTGTGACTAATCAAGTTGGACAGAGGGAGAATCGATAGGAAGGGGCTGATACTTCGAGGATCCATGAGTTCTTAAGGGTGAATCCTCCAAGTTTCACTAGTTCAAGTCTCACTGGTTCAAGTCTCACTGAGGATCCATAAAACTTTGTTGAGAAGCTTCAGAAGGTTTTTGAGATTATGCATGTTGTTGATACTAGGAGGGTGGAACTAGCTGCATACGAAATGAAGGGTGTCACTAGAATATGGTTTGATCAATGGAAGAAGAATCGAGTTGAGGGTGCATCACTTGTGAGTTGATCTTTTTTTGAGGAGGCCTTTTTGGGGCGTTTCTTTCCCCGATAACTAAGATAGACAAAGGTACAAGAGTTCCTCACTCTTAAGCAGGATTCTTTGAGTGTTCTTGAGTATAGTCTGAAGTTCACACAACCTTCACGCTATGCTCCGGAGATGGTTGTTGATATGAGGAGCAGGATGAGTTTGTTTGTTGCTAGGTTGTCTCATCTGTCTAGTAGGGAAGGAATGGCAACTATGCTGATAAGAGATATGGACATAGCAAGGCTGATGATCCATGTGCAATATCTTGAGGAAGAGAAGCTGAAAGATAGGGAGGAGTTTCGAAATAAGAGGGCTAAGACAAGGAATGAATTCAGGCAGCATAACATTAATGCCAACCGGTCATCTTTCCAACAGAAACAGAAGGGGCCTTCTCCATCATTTTCTAGTGCACTTGCACCAAGGAACAAATATGAGTACAATAGTCAGAATTCACAGCATTTCAGAGCTAAACCTGCCCATTCTCAAGGTAGTATGGCACAAGGGGGTAGTAAGCCTCTTGAATATGCTAAATGTGGTAGGAGCCACTCAATGATGTGTCGTGATGGCTCTACTTGTTGCTTTAAGTGTGGCCAGAATGGTCATTTTATGCAAGAGTGTCCTACGAACAGACAGGGTAACGGTAATGGGGGAAATTGAGCCCAATGTTCATCAGTTGCTCCACCAGACAGAGCTGCATCTAGAGGGACTGCTTAAGGGGAAGGCAGAGGAGGAAACCGTCTTTATACTATCACTAGTCGCCAAGAGCAAGAGGATTCTCCAGATGTTGTCACTAGTATAATCCAAGTTTTAACTTTGATGTTTATGCTTTGCTAGATCCAGGAGCGAGTTTATCCTTTGTAACTCCTTGTGTTGCGATGAATTTTGATGTTCTTCTTAAGAAACTTAACGAGCCCTTTAGTATTTCTACACCTGTTGGTGAGCCTATTCTAGCCGAGAGAATCTATCGTGATTGTACCGTTTCCATCAATCACAAGAGCACCATGGCTGATTTAGTTGAGTTAGACATGGTAGATTTTGATGTCATTCTAAGTATGGATTAGCTTCATGCCTGTTATGCCTCAGTTGATTATAGAACTCGAGTTGTCAAGTTACAATTTCCTAATGAGCCATATATAGAGTGGAAAAGTAGTTCAACATTGCCTAAGGATCATTTTATTTCATACTTTAAGGCAAGGAAGTTAGTTTCCTAGGGGTGTGTCTAATACTTAGTCTAAGTTAATGACTCCAGTGTAAAGATATCTCCTATTCAGTGAGTTCCAATAGCAAATAGTTTCCGGAAGTCTTTCCAGATGATCTTCCTGGAGTCCCTCCTGAGAGAGAAATAGACTTCGGTAAAGATATTATTCCCAATACTCGTCCTATATCTATTCCGCCATAAAGGATGGCATCACCAGAGTTAAAAGAGTTAAATGAGCCATTCAAAGATCTCCTAGAGAAAGGTTTTATTCGATCAAGTGTCTCACCTTGGGGCGCTCCGGTCTTATTTGTGAGGAAGAAGGATGGTTCTCTTAGAATGCGTATAGATTACCAACAGTTGAACAAGGTTACAATCAAGAATAAGTATCCTCTTCCGAGAATTGATTATATCTTCGATCAACTTCAGGGTGCCACTCTCTAAGATAGACCTCAGATCTGGCTACCATCAGTTAAGAGTAAAGGAATGTGGTATTCCAAAGATAGGTTTCAAGACCCGTTATGGTCATTATGAGTTTCTGGTCATGTAGTTCGGTTTAACCATTGCGTCTGCGGCATTAATGGACCTTATGAATAGAGTATTCAAGCCTTATTTAGATATGTTCGTTATTGTGTTCATTGATGACATTTTAATCTATTCGAGGAATGAGGAAGATCATGCTAGCCATCTTAGAATAGTTCTCCAAACTCTAAAGGATAGAGAGTTGTATTCTAAGTTCTCTAAATGTGAGTTTTAGCTTGATTCTGTGGCATTCTTAGGCCACATTGTTTCCGGTGATGGAATTAGAATTGACCTTCAGAAAATAGAGGAAGTGCAGAATTGGCCTAGACCCACATCTCCAAATGATATTAGGAGTTTCTTGAGATTGGGTGGCTATTATAGAAGGTTCGTAGAGGGGTTCTCATCTATTTCATCCCCTTTGACCAAGTTGACTTAGAAAATAATGAAGTTTCAATGGTTTGAAGCTTGTGAGAAAGCTTTTAGGAATTGAAAAAGAGGTTGACTACTGCCCCAGCATTGACCTTACCAGAAGGTACGCAAGATTTTGTGGTATATTGTGATGCATCCAGAGTTGGTTTGGGTTGTGTGTTCATGCATAATGGTAAAGTTATAGCTTATGCCTCGAGACAACTGAAAGTTCACGAAAAGAATTACCCAACCCATAATCTAGAGTTGGTTGTCGTAGTATTTGCTTTGAAAATATGGCGTCACTATCTTTATGGTGTTCACATGGATGTGTTCACCGATCACAAAAGTCTTCAGTATGTGTTTATTCAGAAAGAGATTAATCTCAGACACATTAGATGGTTAGAGTTACTCAAGGATTATGATATGAGTATCCTCTATCATCCAGGTAAGACTTATATTGTTGTTGATGCTTTGAGCAGGTTGTCTATGGGTATTATTGCCCATGTTGAGGAAGAAAAAGAGGGAGTTAGCAAAAGATGTGCATAATCTTGGACGATTAGGAGTTCGACTAATGAATTCCATAAAAAGAAGAGTAGTGGTGATGAATGAGGTTGAATCATCATTAGTGTCAGAAGTAAAAGAGAAGCAAGACCACCAAGATCCTATTTTGCTTGAATTGAAGGCAAATATTCATAAGCAAAAAGTAATGGCTTTTGAACAAGGGGGAGATGGTGTATTGAGGTATATGGTAGGTTGTGTGTACTAAGGGTGGATCAACTCCAAGAAGGATCATGGAGAAAGATCATAGATTTAGATATTCCATTCATTTTGGTTCCACAAAGATGTATCGTGACTTGAGAGAAGTATATTGGTGGAATAATATGAAGAAAGGTATTGCTGAGTTCGTTGCTAAATGCCCGAATTCTCAACAAGTTAAAGTAGAGCACCAAAATCACGGTGGTATGGCTCAGAATATAGAACTTCCGGAATGGAAGTGGGAGATGATGAATATGGACTTTATTATTGGTTTCCGCGGTCTTGCAAGCAACATGATTCTATTTGGGTGATTGTTGACAGAATGACAAAGTCTGCCCACTTTTTGCCGGTAAAGACTACCCATTCAGCAGAGGACTATGCCAAGTTGTATCTTCAAGAGGTAGTTAGACCTCATGGGGTGCCAGTTTCAATTATTTCATACTGAGGTGCGTAATTTACTGCACAGTTTTGGAAGTCATTCCAGAAAGACTTGAGTTCAAAGGTGAACTTAAGTACTGCTTTTCATCCTCAGAGATATGGTCAAGCAGAGCGCAGTATTCAGACCGTAGAAGATATGTTGAGGGTCTGCATGATTTATTTTAAGGGAAATTGGGATGATCACCTATCTTTCATCGAGTTTGCCTACAACAATAGTTACCACTCGAGCATCCAAATGGCTCTTTGTGAAGCTTTTTATGAGAGGCGATGCAGATCCCCAATTGGATGGTTTGAGGTTGGTGAAGTTGGGTTGATAGGACCAGACTTAGTTCATCAAGCTATGGAGAAAGTGAAAGTTATTCAAGAAAGGTTGAAAACAACGCAGTCTTCAGAAATCCTACATTGATGTTAGGAGAAGGGAGTTAGAGTTTGAAATAGATGATTGGGTATACTTGAAAGTTTCACCCATAAAGGGTGTTCTGAGATTTGGTAAGAAGGGGAAGCTTAGTCCCCGGTATATTTGCCCTTACAGAATATCCAAGAGGATTGACAGTGTAGCTTATGAGTTGGAGCTACCACAAGAGTTAGTAGTGGTTCATCCGGTATTTCACATTTCTATGTTGAAGAAGTGTATGCGAGATCCTTCACTTATCATACCTACTGAAGATATTGGTATTAATGACAACTTGTCTTATGAGGATATTCCTGTTCAGATTTTAGACCGCCAGGTTCGCAAGTTGAGAACCAAGGAAGTTGCATCAGTCAAAGTTCTTTGGAGAAATTAGTTTATTGAGGAAGCTACTTGGGAAGCTAAGGAAAATATGAAGAAGATATACCCACATCTCATCGAATCCGGAAAAGTTCCAAATTAAGGTACTAATCCTTTTCTTGGCATTTATTTTAAGTTGGCATGCTATATTTACATTTTGCTTTTTGGGTGTTTGAGCTAGATGTTATGCCCTTAGCCAGCTAAGAGTAATCTCATTCGAGGGCGAATGTTCCCAAGGGGAAGATATTGTAACACCTCGCTATTTGAAAGAACTAGAATTTGAAAGAAAACATTTTGGGAAAAAATCAAATTTGGAAAGTTTGGCAAAGCTAAGCTAAGTACGACTTTTGGGTCAACTTCAAATGACCATAACTCCTAGCTCATGATGAGTTAGATGTGCTACCAGATACCATAAGAAAGATCACTGAATTATCTTTTCACACCTCCGAGTTTGCTCGATTTGGAGTTCGTATGAGGGAGATATGCCCATTGAAAGTTGGATTGTCTAAATAAGGAAAGTCAAAACCGGATTTTAGATGGGTATTATGGTCTTTTCACTACCCAATAAATTATTCCATTTTTTGTAATTACTTAGGGGTCTAAACTGAATTTGGTCAGTTTACGAACTCAAAGATTTCACGCTAAGGTTTTTAGAGAAAGAACACGAGGAGAAAAGAGGAGAAAGAGCAAAAGTTCATCCTTCTTGAAGTTTTGCTTGAGGATTTCGCCAAGGGTTGATCCCTACGAGGTATGTGAGATCACGTAGCGTTCGGTTCATTCTCCCACACGCCAATCATGATTTAATTCAGCAAACCTATGTTCTTGAAAGTATAAATTGAGTTCTTGATGGGTTTTGTTGAAGTTCTATTGAGTTCTTGATTCGTTGAAATTATTGAGGAGTTGTTGATTCAAATTCATGAAATTAGATTTCGTTTGAAAAGATTCTTGCATACTTTGGTTATGAATTCGAATCTAAGTGTTGGGGAAAGAACCAATTGAATCTAGAGGGTTTAGAGTTGAAAAACGAGTAAGAAAATTCGGGGATTTTCTGGGGAGGGGTCTAGGGCACCGCGCCACTCAGAGTGCCCCATCCAGTGATCTGTAGTTTCGGCTCTGGGGCACTGCGCCATCTAGTGCGACTCATCCCCAATTCTATAGTACTGGGTTTGGCTCCCCACGCCACCCAGAGCGCCAAGGACGCCAATTCTTCCACCCTTTACCACTTCCTTCCGTACGAGTTCCCTTGAAACATACCTATGTTTTCTAGTTGGTTTCTACAATCTAAGGTACGTCTAAACAACATGAAATCATCCACAACATGAGATCATGAGCCTTGAATCCACAATTCAATTCAAAAAAAGTTAAGAGTCAAGTCAAGAGAAGTTCATAGAGTTTTCCAAAGGTCCTTTACAATGTTTTAACTTTGTTTTAAGACTTGAGTTTTGAGTTGAGTAAAGAGTAAAGGTTGAAGTTCATTTCTTCGAAAGAGTATATGGGGACTATGTATTCCCAAAGATTTTAAAATGTTTTCATATTTAAATAAGAAAGGAAACTGAGATTTCCAAAGGAGCCTCTGAGCTAGTTTTCAATAAAGATTAAATGCTTCCACAATTATGCAAGAGAGGAAACACTGATTTTCAAGAGAGCCTTTGGGATAGTTCTTGAGTAATTATCTTAAACCGCAGAGTTATGTTTTTAAACATATAAGCTAGTATATTTTGGGAGTAGTATTGAGCACCGATATGTGGGAGAGTTCAGACAAACTCCCAGCCCCCATAAACATGTAGCCACTATAGGTAGAAAAGGCTCATACTTTTTAGATGATTCCTTAGTTCTTTTTAGCACAGACTAGTAGATCCACTTAATAGTAAGGTTCTATACCCTCAGCAAGGTATACAATCCTGGCAGCGTGAGGCAAAATGTTGTATCATTACAATAGCTCTCTTAAGTGATGATTGTCGGTTAGAGAAACTCCCATAGAAGTATTTTTTATCCTTATATACATAGAGTTACTTGTATTTTTATATATATCCAGAGTTTATATTGTATATTTGCATACACAAAGAGTTACTATTGTATTTCCAAATACACAGCGTTGTTATCTATGCTTTAAACATTTTTCTTTATGTTGCACTTAAATTACTGCTTTATATTAAAAACAAGTTCAGTTTAGTTGAGTTGAGTTGAGACCAGGTTTGTTCTTTCAGTTCCCTTTTCAAGCTTATGTCTTGTTTTAGATTTCCCCTCGCATTCTCGTACATTCAATGTACTGATGCCATTTGGCCTACATCGTTGTTATGATGTAGATACAGGTAATCAGGATCAACATCCAATGCAACGTTGATTCTAGTTGAGCTTTAAAGTTTGTTGGTGAGCCTCCTTGCTTTTCGGAGGATCCTTATTTACATTTCTTTAGTAGTTTTCAATTGTTTGGATGATCGGGGGTCTTGTCCCGACATCCATCTCAGTTATTAGAGGCTTCATAGACAGTTAGTTAGTTTATTTGTCATTTTCTTGTTTTTGGCTTATGTTGAATCTTGAGTTGCCACTTTGGCTAAGTTGCATGTTATTCAATACATTCTAAGTTATCTATTGAGCAGTTCTGTTTACTTTTTTTTAAAGTATTTTATCATGAGTAAGTCTTCCGCTGAGTAGTAAACAAGGCCAATGGTTCTCTTGGGGCCAACAATGGTTCTTGAGTGCAAGTCCCACACAGGGTGTAGACTCGGGGCGTGACATATTGCATTTGAAAATAATTACAAATAATAAAAACTTAATTAACGATATCATAAAAATAATATTAGCATAATCAAAAGTGAAATAGAGAGGTGACTAGTAGTTCTCCAAATTTGGAGAAGTACTAGTCACCTCTTTATAAATGGAGTATTAAGAGTAACATGGAGAGGGGTTTGAGAGGTCATTTCCTATTTTACTCTCTAAATATAGAGAATGAAGAGTAAAATGGAGATGGGTTGGAGATGGTCTTATCAAAAATCTTATCCACAAGCACCAACTTAATGACCAAGAAATTGTTTAAATAGAAAATTGAAAAACCGTCTTAGTACAATACCACTATATTATAACCGTCGGCTAAACCACATGTTAACAAAATATATGTGTATGCAATCTTATCCATATTTAAATGTATTTCTAGACTCCACTAAGAACATAAAAAATGAATATTAATAAAACTAACAGATAAAATGAATATTAGCAAACGTAACGAATAAAATGAATGGCATGTCAAAAATGCAATTTAACATAAAATAATGATTTAATCAAAGAAGATATTCACAACATATTCAAATGATTGTGACAAAAAATAATGTAATTAAAATTAACTGATAAAAATCCTGAAATTTTGAGAAATAACGATAAATATCGATAAACATATTCAAAATTATAAAAATGTGTTTTGAACTATTGAATAAATAAAACCTAAAATTTATCAATTTTGAAAATGTTAGGCCAAAATTGGGTATCAACATATGATATCCAAAGGTATTTCTAAATTAATTTGGATACTAATTCAAAAAAGTTTTGGTTATTTAAGAGTTATTTTAGAAAGCGAAAATAAAGAAAAAAATGCTTTTCCTTTGAAATAGTCTTTCTGAAAAACTATATGTGATTATTCGTAAAAAAATATTTCCTTAAAAGTTTGTCTTTTACAAACCTTTTTATACCCGATCACTGATTTTGAGATCCATTACAAATTCTTTTACTTCCTGTCTAATGTTCGATAGATTTATTATTATTATTATTATTATTATTTGTCATTCCCCGAAATAGGGGGCGTAACTGGCACTCGATACCCTAATACACTGAGTTACCCACTGAAACATATATATTAGCTAAACCAAACTTGTGAGGCAAATAGATTGGGCAGCACAACCTCTAAAAAGTGAAGCCTGGACCCAAAGGTCATGACTTGAAAGAGAATAACCATACAAACAATGGTAGACAAACCGGGAAAAAAATAAAAATAAAGATGTACTATCTAGCCGTCGAGGCCACAACCGAAAACATACCTACTTACACACACACCTATATATACATGCCAAGACTATTGACTGGAGGTTGAAACATACAAAAAGAAAACCCAGAATATTGTGTCCACAATAGCCTCTATGAGTGACATAAGCACTGTCGGGACAAGGCCCCGACTATACCCAAACTGTACAACAAAAGTAAACATCCTTTGATAGCCCCAGGATAATATGGAGCTTACCAACTCACAAATGAACCTGAATCCTAGCGGGAGGGTCGATTAGAGTCCCTGCCTGTACCTGCTAGCATAAAACAAAAAGTAGCGTCCCTAGGCAAAGGGACGTCAGTACGAATAAAAATGTACTGGTATGTAAAACGAAAAGTAAAATCATAAACATTTATTGTAAAAGGGTAATACAGATAACACCTGAAACTGAAACCCAAATAATCTCCATGGCTGACCTTTAGCCCCCTACTACTTAAATATGCATGGTATGCTCGTATAATCGTATGTCGTGAATATATATATATATATATATATATATAGATGCAAATGCATGACATACCCAACCAAATGCTAGCAATGGTGGTGCTTTCCGGTAGCGAACCGGCATCATATTTACCAACTTGTGGCCATCTGTGTCTCATACGTATAAATATAGGCAATAGGCCCCATACCTCCCAATTATAGCTCGAGAGTAGAATGCATAGCATGTCATTTCATGGATTTATAACACCTATGAGTTACTGTTGTCATGTTGCCAATCTTGTCCCGTGTTTAGTCTTGTTCTCATAACCCCATAATAACTTTCGTATAACATATAACAATCTCATGGAACTTGATATGTTCTTCCAAATAAGCTTGAAAAGTTAACTCGAATTTTAGTAAGGATAACCTAACCTTGTTGATATTCATAACAAGTTTAAGGTGACTTACTTAGTTCCTAACTTGATTCCTAGATAATTTATAAAAGAAATATTTCAAAAAACCAAGTGTTCTAATAGTTTACATTTAAATTATATTTGAGTGTTTTGAAGATCGTGAGCTACTTTAAAGTTTTTCTTTAATAATAACCTTAGTGGAGAAAGAGGGCTAGTCACAAGTAGTAAGGGTCTCGCGTGACATTTTAATTCACATCACCCAAGGAAGAATACGAATTCATACGTGCGGACATATTATCAAGGAAACTGATAAAATGACGTATAGATGTCGAACACTCTATTTATCCGAACGAGTGATATATCAAAACAACAGAATCATGAAAATAATTCAGCTGAGATCCCAATGCCTTTCACTGATGGTCTTTCTAGCAAGAGAATAGCAAAATATCACATTCAACATTTTAGGAATTTCCCAGGAGTAGTGCTAAAATGAGGGACGTAGCTTCGCCTTAACATAGCTTTTCAATGAACGCTTGAATGGCCGTAGCTTCTTCACGAAAGTTGTTCCTTACATCCTAAAATTCACAAACACTATATATACACAACTGGTACCCACCTATAAACAGTTCATAATTGTTCTTAAATCGGCAGATTTGCCAAATGGCCTCAACTTGACGTAATGTCCGTAGAACTTCATAAAAACAATCATAAAAGAGTCCCGAAATGATTACCTTAGTTAACCAAGTGTAAACCTTGAAGAAACACCAATAACTACAAATTTATATCTT
Organism: Solanum tuberosum; assembly: GCF_000226075.1. NCBI lineage: Eukaryota > Viridiplantae > Streptophyta > Magnoliopsida > Solanales > Solanaceae > Solanum > Solanum tuberosum. The sequence goes on along the minus strand of NW_006239099.1, from coordinate 982,911 downwards.
CAAAAACTTGCTCCAAACGCAGCTAATAGAAGGGGAAAATGATTACCATGTGTAAAGATCACGTTTCTAGGCACGGGGGTAATCTTTAATGGTACAAATCATCGAAAACCGACCTTCATCATGCAGGTACTCCATAGGAACCTTCTCTTAAGCTTTCTTTCTGGTTTGGAAGTAAAATGAAATGTTTTCATGGCTTAAAACGTTGAGTAAGCCGACATACCACATTTTTTATCCGACCCGAATTCTGCCCCGACAGTCCGTAGTAAAACCCTCATAACTTTTTACTCCGATGTCGGTTGGATACAGGCCTTTGTGCGTTGCAATCGTAGGCCTTTGATTTAATGGGTGATAGGCCTTCTAATCTTTGTATATTGGGAGAAAACATCCAAGACATTTGACCCAAAGTTAAGAAAATATTATTAGAGAAACTTCGATAACTTTTGCAGACTTTAGTTTCACTAATTTTCTTGACTTCCAAACTTAACATATGACCCTTGTGCTATTATAATACCTCATAACACACTATTCTTAGCATCTTTTTACACTCATAGGCTTATCCACAAGGTATGGCACAAGTTAAACCTTTCAAACGGGCGAAGTTCTATCCGAGCCATTTCTTTTATCATGAACTTTGTTTGAGGGGTCCCTTTGACCTAAAACTTTAGTTTAGTTCCTTGATATTGCCACCTACTTGCAATCTTAATCTCCAATGTACGATACAAAGTCATACACACCTCATATAACCATGCCATATTACGCCATATATATTATGCACGATTAGAGAAAAAGTACGGGATCTTACATTATTATTATTATTATTATTATCATTATTATCATTATTATTTTATTTATTTATATATTTCTTTTAATCATTATTAATATTGTTATTCTTACTATTATTATTATCATCAACATTTTCATTATACAAATTTGAAAATCACTTACAACCCTCAACTTAGTTTAAAAAAAAGGGAAAAGTCTCTCAAATTTGGGAATATTCTTGTATATTTGATATATTAAAACTTGGGCTCACCAATGTCACTTATCATTAAAAAATGAACATTCGTGCCATTATTTTTTAATATTTTGATTTTATGGTTTCGCAAAACCATTTTTTACGAGTAGCCAACGTTCTCGTTTGACTTCTTCATATTTTGAACCAATTTAGTGAAAATTCTTGCTCCCACCCTGATTTTAGGTAGTCATTTTCCTCGGCAAAACAAGACAAGCCAACCTGAGATGACCTTATAAATTAGAGGCTTGTTCATTCATGAAAGCTAATTAATAACTACACGATTATTCAATTTTGTCAAAAGCATACTCAAAATTGTTTCTATGTAAGTATATAATGAATATCTTTCTTTTTGCGTCATATTTATTTTTATCTCTTTTGTGAGATTACACTAAATATGTTGTTGTGTTGGATTTATGAAACTTTTATGCAGCTAAAAAAGTTCCACAAATAGACGAATAGGTTGGAACTAAACTCAAGTTTGAAAAAAAAAGGTTTTTTTCCCTTCAATACAACTTATTGAATTATCAAGATGCATTGTATTGCCTTTTTGCAAGGAGCTTGTATTTTTATCTTATAATAGTTTTCTATTAGTACATTTTGAAATGCAAATAATCATGGATTGTGAGGCCTTTTTCTTTTCTCCTGCACCATCTATAGCTATCTAGGAGAAAACTTAAACCCTAAAATTTCCTACTAAAATGGAATTCAAGTTTTCTGATGTTCCTATCACGATTATGGAACTTCGAAGGAATTTACCGCAACTCCTTATAACTACATAACTTACGCTAAAACATAATAATATAGAGTTTAATATCTAGATAGCCACTCAACTTATAATAATGAATTACTGAAGTCACTTTTCTTTGTTTATAGTTTCTAGAAGTCATTTAACTTTGTTTATATAGTCCGTTTAGCTTGAAATAAATTTTATAAATTTTGAAGGCCACAATATATGAGGGCCCAGCAAATACATAAGACCAAACCCTAAAAACTAGCACCCTCTTGGTTCAAAGGAGGTGACAGCCATGGATGCCCAAAGCTCTAACCTTTTTAAGGAAGATTGCGAAGGAAGAAAAATCTCTCATGTCACCATGATTATGGACCATCCCACGGTGGTTATGATCTAAATTCTTTCACGATTGACAATCAAGTCCATCTTCCGTTGTAAGATGGTTTGAAAACTTTGGTACCTTATTTTAACTTCTGACCCTTTGTTTATTAACATTTGTCACCTCAAAAGATCATCTGATTCTCCCAGCATTTTGCTTTCAATTAATGAATTTGTACGGTTACTAGTAGAACTGAAAGCAAATGATTCTCACCCCATACACATAGCTATTGTGTTGAGCCCTATGTTTCACCTACCTTCACCCAAATTTTCTTGGGGTAACATGACATTAATTGGTTAATGTAACATATTTATATGCTTGTTGAGTGGTAGGAGATATGACGTAGACCATAGAATTTACATAAGCAATCCTATTTTAGGTGAGTATTTCGAGGTTAAATTGCCGGAATGGGAGAAAAGAATTCGGCGTGTTTCTTATGCATTCTGCTTTAGTAAAGCCTCTGGTCAGTTTAAAGTATTGAGATCAGTAGTTAGAAAGTCTGTTGGAAGTCCAAAAGTATCTGAATTGGAAGTCCAAAATTATCTGAATTGGAGGTTTATAGTATTCAAGCAGATATCTGTGGTGATAAATTTATACCAATCTTACTTTGGAAAGATGGAGAAATCTTGATGCAAAGAGATCTTGGCACACAACTTGTTTCTTACAACCCAAAATAAAATACGTTTATGAAGGTGAAAGTGTACGGTGGCACTGGAGCAATTAGCTACACTCCAAGTTTTTACTCACTCAAGACTGTCATTGGGGGATGTTTTCAAGTCGCATATGCCTTTCCGAAGATTGAGCTAGTTTAGATGTTCAATTTTTCTTATTTATTCCTAGATATTATGTTTTGCAGAAATGTTTCTTGTATTATTTAGCTTAAGACCTGAGAACTTTTACTGTTTTATGAATGCTTTTGAGGTTTGTAAGTACAACTTTGCCTCTATAAGCAGAATACATTGAAGGTTTCTTGGTTATTTGCAATGTTAAGTCTCCAAATTTGCATTATTTTTTTATCATTTCATTCTACACTTGTCTGAATAGAACAAACCAAGGAACACAACATTGTGCTATCTGTAAAAATAATAGGAACAGTATCAAGGTGTATATATATATATATATATATATAGTGAGTCTTCCATAAGAATTAATACCAAAAACCAAACTAGTTACCCTCCAAAATAATAAATTTCAAAACAAGGAAAAAGTCCATGTACAAGACTATAGATACGAATGATCTCAATATTTTCTGCAATTTCTGTTGTTTTAATTTCACTCCAACTTTTCTTCTGAAAATAAAAAAATGTAATCCAAATTTTGCTTGTAAGCTATGAAAACACTCTCACCATCAGGTGTATTGCTACCAAAGCAACCCTCGAAATATGTTTTCAAGCTAGAACAAAGCTAAGTTGCTCTGACTCTTCACTTTTGGTGTTGCACCTGTGTCAATACGATGTGGGTGTGGGTGCGGGTGTTGAATTCATGTCCAATTCGTTCAAATGATTTTGCATATTTTGACAAAATTTATGGGAAAAATCTGGACAATTTTAATGGTTTCTATAATCAATACAAAAGCTAAGGTGAATTGAAGGAAATGGAATATCTTTTATATAGAAATTTCTAGGTTACACTTTTTCCTTTGATGTCCATCCAGGATTCTCCTCAAGTTATCCACATAATATCTCATAATTTAGGTTTCATAACTCTATTTTTAGATATTCTAATTATTTGTAGGCAAATCCACACACCCTTATTTATTCATGGATCCATATCCCTGAATCTTAAAAATTAGATCATGAAGAATCCAGCCTTTAGATCCGCACCCGAGTCCAAGCAACTTAGGAACAAAATGCCTCAGAAAACATGATAGTTTGATTCTCCCATTCCTTAAATTTCGCAACTCCGAAAAAATCCACAAAGTAAACTCCCCCACATCCTATCTTGAACGATAAATGACTGCTAATTTTTTTTTCACTTCTATCAAGTTATAAAACTTTCTTGTCGGAACATCTATTACATCTTTCTAAAATTTCATAATTCTTAAATTCTCCTTCTTAAGACTAAATTTCACTATGAATCTTTTATCATGAGTCCCCACGGAATAGATGGCACCTTCGAGGCAAACTCTTTCGAAAAGTAGCAGAAACAATGAACATGGTGCACTTTTACTCTTTCTCCACGATTCACTTGAATAAAGAGTTAAAATCCAATATATTGCGGGTGAGAAAATCTTTAGCGGAATACTACTCATCAAACTGTTGTACTTTTTGTCATCTGTTTCAAAACCAAATAAATAGTAATAATGGGTAAATTTATCATCAATGGAATTTAGGCAAGGAAGATAGTTTACTAATATTGCATTGGGATTAATAAAGAGTAGAGGGTGGGTGATCATTTCTACTCCATAAGTAGAACAAAATGTTAATCAAATATAGGATACTTAGTGTCATCTAACTCCTCAATATGACAAACAATGACGTTTTTAGTTTCCACCTTATCATCTATGGTGTAAGATAATTTTTCATCCCCTGAATGTGAGAGGAATTACTCTCATAGAGATGAGATATAGAGCGTCTATGAGGCACATCTACAAAACATGGATTCAAAATAAGAGAATTGTAAAATATATAAATACACTTAACACACATTAAATAATCAACTAGGAGCTTAGAATATACATCATATATGATCTCTTCCGGCATTGCAAATTGTATTGAATGCCTCTTGCTCTTTTTGTTCTCCATTAGGGAAAGCATTTGTTACCAGAAATAGTTCCATATTAATATCTTCAAGTAATGAATACTTGAATGATTTCAATACTAAAATAATTAATGGACAATAACATATATCAAGAAGTTTTAGAACATACCATTACCTTTTTTGCTATGAGAACAAAAACTGCTAGTTATAAACTGGGAATAGAAACAATGGAATCTCAAGAAATATAAAAGAATTCTATATTCTTCAAGTCTCCAGAGTAATACTTTATATATATAGTTTTACTTCAACGTCTAGATAATGTGTAGTTAGGCATTCATTAATTACTAAAGCCTAAGTAGGTGCAAGAAATAATACTAGGAAAAAAAATCTAATGTTATCTATGGGATAGTTAGACTTCAATAATTATTTTCAATCAATAACTCTGATTGGTTACTTGTGGAACTCAAAGTAGCATATATAATAATTTTATCTCGAAATAAATTTCCAAACTCTTGGAGCACAGTATATATGCAACTCCAGCCAATCCATAAGACTAAAACCCTCAAAACTAGCTCCATTTTTGTTCAAATTGAGTGACACCCATGGATTCCAATAGCTCTGAGATTTTAAAGGGTTTTTTTGAAGGAATTAGTATTGCTCATGTCAAAAGGATTATGGACTTTCTAATGGTGATTATGGTCGAAATTATTTCACGATTGTCAATCAAGTCCATTTTCTATTGTACGATTATTTTTATACTACGATGTTATCTTTTAACTTTCGATCCTTTATTTGCTGACATGTATCACAAAAGATAATTTAATTTTCCCAAAAAATTTCATTCAATAAATGATGATGTCTGATTACTTTTGGAACTCAAAGACGATGATTCTCACTCCCTAAATAGAGACACTGTGTTAATCCCTAAGTTTCACCTCCCTACACACACTTTATCTAAACAAAACACGATACTAATTGGTTTTAGTAATGGGTTCACGTTTTCAATGGTTGGAAGGATACCATTGAGTATTCAGTTCACATTAGCAGTCCTCTTTTGGGAGAGTATTTTGAGTTTTGATGTACCGTGAATTTTCGGTATTGTTGATACATTATACTTGAAGTTTGCATACGTCTTAGGCATTTTTGTTACTAGATATGATGGTTTTTTGGTCTAATTTTGCAGGATATCATTTTGAAACAGTTAGAGTTCAATATAGTTGAACTAGCAGGATTATGGTAACAAATGAGCTCATCACGAGCCGTCGTTTACTTGACGGGCCGTAGGTGAGGCCGTAGTTGGAGTATTCAAGGAGTTTGACCAAGGGTGGAATCACGGAGGCTAACGACGCCACATCATCTGAGTGAATGACGTTGGATGATGGTTGTCATTTGATTCAGAGAAAACGAGTTCAGGTACTTGAACAAAGGAGAGATAGGACAGACCATGCATACGCCTACGAGCCATAGGTGAAGACCGTCATTTGAAGACCACATGATTTTGGCCAACTGCTTACTTATGGAGCTAACCACGGATGGTTAATTGAACCATGGACCATCATTTGGCTGCCGTCGACCGAAACTGCTCAGGACGGAATTTCTTATGTTTTCTTTTACTACTTGGTTTAGGACTTAGTTTCTATAAATATAAGTTGTATTTTTCGTTTTTGGGTTGTTAGACCTTTTGTGAAACTTTACTTTGGCTTTGAGGATTATTGTGCAAACATTTTTGGCATTTTAATTCTTAAAGATTGTTAATGCAATTTGCCTTTGATTTTCAATTGAAGATTTCAGATTTCAATCTATTCCAATTGTAAGTTCATGATTTCTATTTCAAACTCAAATATGGATTGTGATAACTCAAGCATGAATAGCTAAATCCATACCTAGGGTTGTGGGATCCATGAGAAATTAACAAAGTAAAACCAATAACTAAGTAATTTTTGAATAGTGTTTATGCATGTGTTGTTAATCCTTCCATTTAGAATTCTTTTTAATAGTGCGAAACCTTAGAACTCGCCACATTCATACTTGCCGAACCAAGGAGGTAACGAATGAGAAAGGGATTAAACAATGGAGATTTAGACGTGATAATCCGCTATCTAATAGCCTGACCCAATTACTACAAAGGCTAACCTAGGGTTCAGGGTAAGGTTTAGTAACGCATACACTCGTAGATGAACCAAGTTGTGTGGTGAAATTTCCTATTTGGAGGACCAATCACTTAGAGATACATAACTAACCTACCTTGAATGTTAACACTAGGATAGATTTAGGATTATTGAAATTATTGTGTTAAGAACTCATGTGGAACACATGTACCCTAGTTTTCATCTGATATTGATAATTCAAACTGCAAATTGTGATTACTTTTCACTTGTAACTTCAAATCAATCAACTATTATTTTATTTACAAATCTCCCCTTTTTCGGAAGTAGTGTTACTGAATGTAGATAATCGTAAGTTAGCCTAAGTCTAGACCATATTCCTCATGGGATTGACCCTAACCTAAAAGTTAGGTTCTTTATTTGACAACGACAGCTTATACTTCTTTTGGGAGGTGTAATTTGGGCGTATCAAGGTTAAATTTCCCAAATGGGAGAAAATAATTAAGTGTGTTGCTTATTCATTATCTTCTAGTGAAGCCTCTGGACTATATAAATTATTGAGATCAGAATTCAGAATGTTTGAGGGACATCCACAAGCATAAGAATTGGAGTTTTGTACTCTTGTAGTTGATAAGAAACGAAAAATATGGGCATGGATCCAGAACCTCTATGCGGATCATTTATTAAATGTAACATCAATGGTGTTGTTCATTGAATGGACTGAGAAGAAATGACATCATATAATCCCTTAACAGTTTGAAAGAAGAGGTGAAGTCCCTTCCAACCCCGCATGGTCTTGAAACACCATCATATTGCTTGTCGCTAGTGGAATTGAGGAATTGTCTATGTTGTGTAATACTAATTATAGTCAGTACGTTGATATTGGTGTTTTTAAATAATTGGGAAGCAAAAAGTATTTATTGAAACATCTCAATAATTTTATTAGGCATAATAGAGATCCAAATAGTCAACTTGATAACATAATCTGCAGAAAATCGGCATAGCAAAAATTGAAAAAAGGCTAAATAATCTCAACAATTAAAAGAACTTGACAAATATTTAAAATTCAAGTTCATCCTAAAAGATGGTTACTTATTTTGTTAAAAAATGACTACAATAACTAAAAGCAAACTTAATGCTCTTCCTTTTCTTTAGATACTGCAATTTAAAAAAATTACTTCACCTTGATTACTACTTCTACAACTTGTCCTTGAAGATTGTCCGTAAGTTTGCACACTTTTGTAAAATGACCAGCTTGTCTGCAATTTCCACATATTGCATCAGGTCTCCACCAATAAAAAGTTTCTAAGTGTGTTTTCCTTTTGCAGTATTTGCAAAGAGGATAATTACATTTTTTTTTGTGCATTAGAAGCACCCTTAGTAACATTATATTGCATGAAGTCTCTTCTTCGATCTTGTGCTTGAAGACCACTTATTAGATCTTTGACATAGATATTAGAGAGATCTTTAGACTCTTCCAGAGACAAAATTTTAGACTTGAATCTCTTTGAAATTGTCACAAGAATTTTTTTCTACTATTATGTCGTCTTTAAAATCATCGCCAAGCAATACGATTTTAGTAACAATCAAATAAATCTTGTTAGAATACTTAACAATAGTTTCATCCTCTTGCATCCAAAGAGATTCAAAATCCTTTTTCAAATTCAAAATTTACATTTTTCTGACTCAGGCACTTCCTTGATATTATTTTTAAAAATTTCCCAAGCTTCTTTTGTCGTCTCACAAGCAATGATTTTAGAAAAATCGTATCCACGACTCAAATTTTGAATTACAGTTTTGGGTTTGAATTTTTGGTTTTTTCATCGAAATAAGATTTAATTAGAGTAACCGTGGGATTTTTAGGGAGAGGTTTTAAGGGTATATCTTTCATTAAAACTTCCCACATATCATAGGCTTCAAGATATGATTTCAGTTTTACTGACTATATCTGATAGTTTTCATCAGTGAATTTTTTTGAGGAATTCAAAAAGAGACTGTTGCTTGCCATTATTTTTGGTTAAAAATTGGTTTAGAAAATATTGTGCATTGAAAAAAGGACATATCGAAAATAGTATCCCTAACGGGTTAAAATGTGTAGCCCTGACGGGTTAAAAGGATTGTAAAATAGCCCATACAGGTTAAAGTAACATTGTAGTTCTTTGGAAGATTTCACAGATTCTGTAAGATCAATGAAGCTCTTGATACCGTTGTTGGAGTTTTTGAAAAATGGGGAAGCAAAAAGTATTGATTAAAATGTTTGTCGATGTTTTCATTAAGCATAATATGGATTTAAATAGCCGACTTGATAAAATAATCTGCAAAAAATTTGCATAAGAAGAATTCAAAAAAAGAAGAAGCTAAGTAACCAATCAAAACAACCTAACGAATACTTACGTACAATTCAACTTATCCTAAAACTAGGTAACATATTATGTTAAAAATGATTGCAGTAACTAAAACCAAACTCAACAATTGATATATGATGCTTACGGAGTTGAGGAATTGTCTGTGTTTGACTGAAGATAGCATTTTTATGGATTATATTCAGTATTTTATGGATACATATAATTTTCAAATGATATTAGTTTAGAAAGATGTACAGTTCTTGATTCAAAGTGACACAGAAGTTGATTTTTACAAACCAAAGGAGAAGAAGTTCAGGGTGATAAATGTTTACGGTAATTTCACTGCAACGACTAGATACATTCCAACCATTAAAAAGCTAAATACTATCATGGGGGAAAAGTTTTGTAATGACCCTCCAGATAATATTTGTGATTATGCCTCTAATTCATCATTAAGAGTGCTTCTATAGCGATGTTGGGACTGACAGTTCGGTCACCTCGTCGTTCTTTTGGTTTTATGCGAGTTTTAGTGTTTGGGAGCTTTTGAACCTTAAATGGTCATTAGTTATCTAAAATTCAAGAAGATGATCTGAGAATACAATTCTGACAGTTTCATCAGCTCTAGAAGAATCATTTTAAGCTATTAGTATGGTTGGCATGACTCTCGAGGCTCTCTATGCGAGTTTGTGCAATTTGGTGTTTTAAATATTAAGTGAAGTCCAAAACTTGACTTTAGTCAATATTCTGAGTAAATGAGCTTGGATGAGAATTCCGTCAACGCAGTGTAACAACTTAGAAATTGGAAAGTTGGATTAAGAAGGGAAAGTTTAGTTTTTTGATACTGGTACTATGATTGATGAGTCCCATCTATGGACTGTAAAAGGGTCTACGATCCATAGAAGGTGAGTCTTAGAAGTTGAGATAAGTTCGGAGAAAATTCAAGTTTTTGAAATTTGACCTACGAGTGAATTGGATGGATCGTAGTAAGTTTGATGGGTCGTAGGATGGTTTTGTAGAATTGAAACAGACTTGGTGAAATTTTGGACTCAAAGCTGAGGAGTACAAATGCGCTCTACGGACAGTAGAATGTTTGATGGCCTGTAGAAGGGTTTCATAGAAAGTTGGCCAATTTTGTATCCAAGTATCTTGACCTATGGTTGACGGGTACGGTTCGTAGAATGTTCTACAATCCATAGGTCCAAACGATAGAGTCCTCCGGCATTTATTTCTTAAGGGTATTTGGGTCTTTTCCTATATATTAATTACTATACTATATCGTTTTGACGTTAATTTTAAGACCTATTACAACCTTTCAACTCCTAAATCTACCTAAAACCCTTTCATCCTCTCAAATCCCCAATTCTTATCCAAGTTCATCCCCTTTAATTCTCTCAAGCTGAAGGAAGAAAGTTAAAGTTTCAACCTTCAAGTCTCTTTTTTTCTCCATTGCATTTAGGATTTGCTTATCAAGGTATGTGGGAATTCACCAATGGATTTTCATTCATCGATTGGGTCCCAAAAGATCTAAATTCTTCCAATTCAAAGTCACCTAATTTTGATTAGGATTCATGCAATTTCCATGGGTCTTATTTGATTTGGAGTTAATTGTTCAATTTCAATCTTTCTATGCATGTTTAGATTCAATTACGTAGTTTTCAATCAAGTTCATATGAACTCTTGCATTATTCATGATTTGACTATGCATATTTGAAGAAAGATTTTGAAGTTATGAATATGATATATGATTGTTATGCATGATTTATGAAAAATATTGTAATGATCCTACTCAACTCAGTAGAATTAAGTAGGCAAATAAAGGAATGGATGTAGTGAAACTCAAAGTCGAATTGCTGAATAATAACTGAGTCCGAAATTAACGGCTGAAATCACGAGTCATTAATTAGGTGAGCATCAGTAGTTATATAACGATCTAGAAGGAAGGAATCACTTAGCGATAATTCTGGTAAAATATTCCTCCTCTTTCTCGTACTCTCTCTCTCTCTCTCTCCTCTATTCTTCTTCTCTTTTCTAACTTCAGATCTTTTTCTTCCTTCTACAGATTCGAGACTCACCATGGAGGCCCATGTAATTTAGTTATCATAAACTAATTCAGTTTTTCAATTCCTTGTAGTTAATATCCAGTTTTCCAATTGAATATAATCAGAAAATTGTCCCAAAACAAGAGTTTCTCTTCTTATTTGTGAATTACAGTCAGGTCTTTATTGACATCCTGACAATTGGTATCAGAGCAACGTCTGAGCAACCTGTGTGGTAGAGAATGGCTGATGGAACAAGAGTTAGGATGTTGGAGGAAAAGCTAGCTAGACATGACGAGGTCTAAACGGAGGTACTGGCTAATCAACAGGAGATTCTAAATACACATACGGGGATCCAAGGAACGTTGGAGTTGATCCTTGATCGACTAACAAATCTCGAGAGAGTACCTAATCGAGCCCATTAGGAATACCAACAAGTAGACGACATACTTCCTAATACGGCTTAGTAACAATGGCCAAACAGGCTACAGATGGTTCACATTCCCCCTCCCAAGTAGGAGTTACCTAGTTTTGAAGGTCATGAACCTAAGGTTTGGCTCCAAAAGTGTGAAAGGTATTTCAACTTGTATAGAACATAGGAGCATGAGAAAGTAGAAGCAGTTGCCTTGTATTTGAATAGGTTAGTAAAGACTTGGTATCACTCTGTAGTACTGAGTAGAGGAGTGGTTAATTCGGTGGATTTCAAAGAAGAGTTGATTAGTTGGTTTGAAGATGAGTTGCTGGATGACATTGTTGAACAGTTTAACAAGCTGGTTCAAACAGGTTCAGTGGATGAATTTCTAGGAAAATTTGAGGACCTTAAAGCGCAAATGCTTGGAAGGAATCAACACCTCAATGATGCATACTTTGTCACGCCGCCGAGACTATACCCTGGGCGGGACTGGCACTCGAGAACCATTGTTGGCCCCAAGCAAACCCTTGGCCTAGCAAGACTCTTAGCGGAAAACTTACTCAATAAGAAATGTACTTAAATACAACCTTAAATAAACTGTCTGAATAGATAAACTAAGAAAGTTTAGAAATAACATTCAACTAAGCCAAAGAGGCAACTCAAGATTCAACATAAGCTATAACAAGATAATGTAAAATGAACTAACTAACTGTCTATGAATCCTCTACCAACTGAGATGGAGGTCGGGACAAGACCCACGACATCCTAAGGAACTAACTAATCAAAGCAATAAAAAAGGAATCCTATGGAAAGCAAGGAGGCTCACCAACTGACTCTAAGTGCTCAACTGGATCAATGAGGCGTTGGATGCTAATCCAAGTTACCTGTATCTGTATCATAAAGAGATACAGGCCAAATGGCATCAGTACGTTCAATGTGCGAGCATGTGAGGGGAATTTTAAACAATACATAAGCTTGAACTGGAATCTGAAAGAAACACTTACCTTAACTTTACTCAAACTCATGGATACTTAACTCAAATGTAGAATTAAACAACATCAAAGATGCAGTTTATATGAAGCATTTCAAACAGTAAGAAACATTTCAATATACATATATAATAATATAATATAACTTTCTAGGATTTTCTCTAACCGACAACTATTACTATTGAGCTATGTGATGATACAACCTCTCACCCACGCTGCCAGAACTATCATATAACCTGCCGGGATAAAGAACGCTTCAACTAAGTGGATCCACTAGTCTATGCTAAGAAGCACTAAGGAATCATCTAAAAAGTATGACCCATCTACCCACGATGGCTTCATGGTTTATGGAGACTTGAGTTATTATGAACTCGTCACCATATCGGTGCTCAATAATACTCCCAAAAAACTCGGCTCATATGTTTCAAAACAGAAACTCTTTCTGTGGTTTGAGATAATTACTCAAATACTAACTCAAAGGTTGTCTTGGAAATCGGTGTTTCCTCTCTTGTTAAATGTGAAAACATTTACTCTTTGGGAATACTTAGATTCCATATACTCTTTTTAGAGAAATGAACTTCATTTTTTACTCTTACTTAACTCAAAACTCAAGTCTTAAAACAAGATTAGAAAATTTGTAAAAGACTTCTTGGAAGGACTCTAAGAACTCTCTAGACTTGGCTCTTAACTTTCCTTGAATTTGAATTTATGATTCAAGTTATGGATTATTTCTAGGTGTTTAGAAGTCATTTATAGTAGTTAGAATCAATAGAAAGTGTTAGTATACTTTCGAAGGACTCAGAAGGGCTAAACGATGAAAAACGGGTTGGGGCGGACGAACTTGGCACATTGCTGGCACGCCGCGCCATTCCCCAAAGTTTAGAGACCCATGTTGGGCGCACTGTTGGCGTGTCACCCCAGCCTTCCTGGCGCTACAGGGGCACGCCGCACCAGCTTTCCCCCAGTCAAACCTGACGAACTTCCAACTCGTTTTCTGATCTTAAATCGATTAAATTCGATTCTTTTTCTCAATTTCTTTTTAGATTCAGATACCCAAAACATATACACAAGAATCTAACTCAAACACCTCAAATAATCAACACTATTACCTCAAGAAACTCCTCAATCTCAACCCAAATTCAAGAACGAAAGCAATTCAAGAACATACATCAAGAACATTCAACTTCCAATCTTTTTAGGATGAATTCACGCTGAAATAAACATGTTTCGCACGTGGGTGAACGAACCCAACGTTATGAAAGTCTCACATACCTCGTAGGATCGAATCCTTGGCGAAATCCACAATCAATTCCTCACGTAAACGACGAATCTTGACTTTCCTCTTCTCTTCTCTCTTGAGTTCTTCTCTCTAAAGCCCTAGCATGAATTTTCAATTGTGCAAACTTAACCAATTGAGATTTGACCATAATTAATTCACTAAAACCGAATTTAATTAAATGGGTAGTGAAAACACCACAATACCCTTCTAAAATCTGATTTTGACTTTCCTTATCTAGACAGCCCAACTTCAAATGGGCATATCTCCCTCATACAAACTTGAAAATGAGAAAAACTCGGTGGCGTTGGAAAGATAGTCCAAATGTATTTCCTATGGTATCTTCTAGAACACCTAACTCATTCTGAGCTACGAGTTATGGTTGTTTGAAGTTGACCAAAACTCAAACTTAACATAACTTAAACAAATTTCCAGATTTTTCATTCTTTCCAAAAATGACTCTTTCTAATCCAGCTCTTTCACTTAGCGAGGTGTTACACACTTTCTATAAAGTTTCATGGGAGCATTAAAGGAAGAAATCAGGTTCACTGTAAAGTTGTTCAAACCAACTACTCTTAAGTTGGCAATTGAGAAAGCTAGAATGCAAGAGAAGGCAATTGAAGTTGTTCTAAGGAAAAACAAGGTTACCACTAAGCCTAATACTGCTATGAGCTATAATTCCCTTTCAAAGGCCTCAAGAAGCTCGGCCAGTAGACCTAATGCTTTTAACCTTAGTTCTGAAGTTTTTGAGTGCAGGAAAATCAATAGGTTGTGTTTTCGATGTGGATACAAGTACACTCTAGGGCATCAGTACCGACCAAAGTAATTGAATTGCTTAACGGGAGAAGTGGAGATTGCTGAAGGAGTATTTGCGGAGGTGGAGGACCCAACCTATATGGACCTAAGTATTGAAGGGGAGATAGAACATGAAGTACAAGAAGCAGTCAGTTTAAATGCATTACCATGGAGCAGTCAAGGGGTTAATACTATACTGGTGAGTGGTACTGTTAAGAATAAGAGCCTCACCCTGTTGATTGATTCAGGAAACACTCATGGTTTCATTGATCAACACACAGTCATTGGAGCAGGTTATAAAGCTAGTTATTGTGCGCCAGTAAGAGTCATTAGTTAATGGTAACTATGTCATGTGCATATCTCATTGCCAAGGGTTTAAGTGGAAAATGCAAGGGAGGT
Source organism: Solanum tuberosum (assembly GCF_000226075.1). NCBI lineage: Eukaryota > Viridiplantae > Streptophyta > Magnoliopsida > Solanales > Solanaceae > Solanum > Solanum tuberosum. The sequence goes on along the minus strand of NW_006239099.1, from coordinate 967,730 downwards.
CCTTCCAATAGGATCTGCTTATCATTCTTGTAGGTGGATGTGACTTTGTTTTGGGGAATGACTCGATGAAAAAGTACAATCCAACCAAGTTTGATCATGAGAAGAGAGCGACATTTGAGCGGACTTATGTTGATATCCCTATCTTGATATCCATACGTTTTCAAACTGTAACAAGAATCTCCTTAAAATTGTATGTGTAATATACCACAAATACTAAATATTATAGTTGAAAATAAAATGACTAAAATGAATAAACAAATTTTTAGGCTAATGCACATATATCTCACTTTCTTTAAGATATTCAAGCTCAATAAAGCATAATCTACACCGATCCATAAATATATATCTTGACTTGTCCCCTCAAGGATACAATTGCCCAACAATGTTGTACAACTTAAACAACTCCGGATTAGTTGAAGAGTTCAAAGCTCCACCAAAAAACACCTTCATTCAACATATAAATATTCTCTTTTGTCTGGTGAATATAGTTGAAGACTAACAGTGGCAGATCCAGAATTTGATGGTTGTGGGTGCTCAAGCCGAAAATAAAATTCTTTGTAGAAGCTTACTAATATTTTTAGTTTAGTTAGTAAATGAAATACAAAAAATAAAAATGTTGAAAAACAATTTAAAAGAATACAAAAAAAAGGTCAACTGTAAAAATATACTCAGTAAAAAAATCTATGAGAGAAGAAATTCAGTTTGTTTTTTTCAAAAAGAAATTGACACTGATACCAGGATTCGAACACTCGATGGAAGGTCTCTTTGATCTTTATATTCACCTCCAGAACCAACGCAACAATGAGACCTTTGTGTATAATCGGTGCTAACTAATGTGTTATACCAATTATCCAGTATTTTCTATGTGCATATATAAAGTTTTCGTCGGGGTGAATGGGTGCTCAAGCACCCGAAACTCACTATATGGGTCCTCCCCTGAAGACTAAGAATATTTTTATTTCTCACAACTCTCTCTATCTTTACACTAATCTCAATATAAATCTCATCTTTCTTACATTATTTCTTTTCTTACTTGAGATACTTCACAAAGGAAGAAACAACCCTAGTTATTTATAGGTGAATAAGTCTTCCATATAATAAATGGCCAGAATGAGGGGTATTAATGTGGGTAGATAAATGTGATAGATGTTACATAAGTTACAAGACACTAATGGTCATATGAGTTACAAGAAGCTAATGACAATGAGAATTACAAGATGCTAATGACAATGAGAATTACAAGAACTAATGGTCATATAATTTACAAGAACCAATAGTCATCTTCTACCACAATTTATATCCTCCAACATATGCACTTAATATTTTATTTTAATAATAAAATGCATATACACCAATACTCACGAGCTCGCCGGAGCTTGTGGTGTGTGCAGCTGGACCGGTGAGGTTGAGATCTGGTGGTTTCGTAGGTTGGAGAAGAAGGGGAAAATGGGGGTCATTTGAGTTTGGTTTTCACCAGAGGATTGGGGTTGTTGATTGATTGGTGTTGATATGTTCATTGTTGTGCTCGCCGGAGCTTGGTGGTGGGTCCAACGGGTTCGAGGTCTGGTTTAGACGGAAAAAATGGAGAATGGAGATGGTTCACCAGAGTTCACCAAAGCTTGCGGTGGTGGGTTGTTTCTGATGGCTGTGTGGGTTTGTTGAAGAATTGTTTGATGTGTGTTGTTTTGTGATGGTTTGGATTTGAGTTGCTGGTAGTAGAGACGGAAAGAGAAGCGCGAGATGGGGTTGTTTTGTGTTAGAATATGCACAACGGAAGCTATATTCAGGATCACAAATCTTACATGTAGACTAAACAATTTAACATGAACGAATTTGGAAGAAGACTAACCTGTTGAAGCTTCTACAAAAGTCGTCTAGATGCCAAGAATCCAGAGCTACGATCTTCTCCTATTTCCTGATTTACTGTTACTACCAAGTTACTTGTGTGGGCAAGTATTACTTGTTTTAAAGGATAATTTCTTTCATGCCACATCCTGCCTATTTATTCTAGTTTTCCAACTCAAGAATGAATAGGAAAAACGTCCAAATAAATTTCAGGCTTAATGAGCAATCAAGAGGATCATTCAAAATGAGAATAAATTTATATTAATACAAAAAACGTTTTCATCCATTTAAGGCCAAACGTTTTTGTCATTAACTCAATAGTTGACTCTCAAATAATTCATCCTATAAAGAAGATCAACAATAAAATTAAGTTGTCCTTTTTTACAAACTTGGTCAATTAATCAGGCATAGTAGGGACCGTAGATATATTTAATAGAGGCTTCCAATTACGATAATAATTCTCAAATGAACGAATTAACCATATCGCAATAAATTACAAATTATTCCACTAAAATTCTGTAATTGCACTCCTCGATTTAATTCGAAATCTACCACTACATCTTATTTAACCCCCCGTGTTAGAATTACCGACACCAATCAATTAAATCAAAATTTTCTGAAAATTTAATTCATTGACTAAATTAATCCTTTATTATATTTACTTAACTTATTTCACGTGACGGATATAAAATCCACCTGCAAGGTTTTCACGTGAAAACTTATAAGTAACTATAAAGGGGTATCTTCAACTCGGGTCCGAGACCCGGTTCTATCAACTAATTATTATTTCACTAATGTAATTTTTCATTATCTAATCTATTAGGAATTTATTGACTCATAAAAAAGTCTCACCTTTTAATAGATTAAAACAATAAAATAAATTACATAGATCATAATAATTATATCAAGATTAAGAGTATAAGTACATGTAGTGGATTAGAGAATTTATTTATAAATATTCAGAACATAAACAAATGTCTCTAATTGGTCCGTTCAATACATACAAAATGTACTAGCACAAGAAGTTGAATTTAACCATTCTCATAATTAAGATAAAATTATATTTAATCTTGTGCTACGATCATCAAGATGTTCGTCCTACTTCATCTTTGATCGTGAACATAAATTTATAACTTATATGCATCGACAATTTTAATCTTCTATGTATGAGTTAAAATACTCCATACACAAAATTATTTTCTATATAAGCAATGGACACACATATATACATAATGATCTATTTAAACAAAAAAATTATTATATTAAATAAAGAACATAAAAAATCTTTACAAGGGATTAAATAAAAAATACTATAACACAATTACATGGTTAATAGTATATCCCAACAATCTCCCACTTAGACTTATAACCATGCATTCACAATTTTAACACCCATTTCTTCCACATGCTTATCAAAATCCTTCTGTGGTAAGCCTTTTGTAAATGGGTCCGCCAAATTGTTCTTCGATTCAATCTTCAATACTCTCACATCACCCCTTTGAGTTATATCACGAATCAAATGATATTTCCTCTCGATGTGCATACTCCTTTTATGGCTTCGCGGTTCTTTCGAGTTAGCAACTGCACCACTGTTATCACAATAAAGTGTGATTGGTTCTTCAACCGAAGGAACCACTCCAAGCTCTTTTAGGAAGTTTCCGAGCCAAACAGCCTCCTTAGCCGCTTCAGAGGCAGCTACATATTCAGCTTCCATGGTGGAATCAGCAACACAAGATTGCTTGATACTCCTCCATATTACGGCTCCACCTCCCAGAGTAAACACATATCCTGAGGTTGACTTTCTCGAATCTCTATTTGACTAGAAATCTGAATCTGTATACCCAATAGGTACAAGATTTCCAGGATGAAAAATAAGCATGTAATCTCTAGTCCTTTTCAGGTACTTGATTATATGCTTAACTGTTGTCCAATGTTCTTGCTCGGGATTAGACTGGAATCTACTAATCATGCCAACAGCAAAGCAGATATCCGGTCTAGTACATAACATAGCATACATGAGACTCCCTACAGCAGATGCATAAGGGACCACCTTCATTCTCTCTATCTCATCAGTCTTTTTGGGAGACTGATCATTTGATAAAGTAATTCCATGTCTAAAAGGAAGAAATCCCTTTTTTGAATTTTGCATGTTAAACCTTGCAAGAATAGTATCAATGTAAAGCGCTTGAGACAAGCCTAATATCCTTTGTTTACGATCTCGCATAAGCTTGATCCCAAGGATATGAGCCGCTTCTCCCAAGTCTTTCATATCAAAACGCGATGACAGCCATTCCTTAACTGAATTCAACATGCTCACATTATTTCCTATGAGCAAAATGTCATCTACATACAGAATTAAAATTGCTACTCTGTTTCCTTCCCATTTTTTATAGATGCATGATTCATTTTCAAATTGATCAAAACCAAAAGTCTTAATCGACTTGTCAAAACAAATATTCCATGCTCTAGATGCTTGCTTTAGTCCATAAATGGATCTCTTAAGTTTACACAACATGTGTTCATTGCCACTTTCTATGAAACCTTCTGGTTGTGCCATATAGATGCATTCATCAAGACTTCCGTTTAGAAAAGCCGTCTTGACATCCATTTGCCAAATCTCATAATTGTAATGAGCAGCAATGGACAAGAGAATCCTAATGGATTTAAGCATAGCTACCGGTGAAAAAGTTTCCTCATAATCAATTCCTTCTTTTTGAGTAAACCCTTTCGCAACAAGCCTAGCCTTAAAAGTTTTCAATATTCTATCCACATCTCTCTTTTTCTTGAAGATCCACTTACAACCAATAGGTTTGACATCAACAGGGGGTTTTACAATATCCCAGACTTGATTAGCGTACATAGACTCCATTTCAGATTTCATAGCAAAAATCCACATTTCAGCATCTTTATCATGTAATGCTTCGGCGTAATTCAATGGTTCTGTATTAAGATCTTCAGGGATTCTATCGTATGACTCTCCCAAGAGCGTAAACTTTTCAAGCTTTCTAATAACTCTCCCACTACAACGAATAGCCACTACAGGATGTGCTACTTCTTGAACAAAATCCTGAATATTCTGAACATTTTCCTCCACAGCCGCAGGCTACTGGACATTGCTCCCACTACTTTGAGGTAGTGAAATAACTTGAGTTTGCTCTAGGGCAACCTCCTGCGCAGCCTCAGGTGTAATTTCTTGCCTATGGACATGTCTCCCACTATGTGGTCGTAAAGGAATGTCAACAATTATGTGTGGAATTTTTTCTGTCGATTCATTACTCGTTATTCTTTTGGACAGTTCCTGTAATACAAGTTTAATTCTAGGAACATGGTTCATTAAATAGCATGTTCTAGAAACTTGGCATTTGTTGAGACAATTACCTTTTGATCCTTATTTAGCCGCCGCGTTTCCTGAAACCCTTGCAAAGAAGTGCAGCTATGATCAGTGGCTCCCAAATCTACAACCCATAATTGGGTAGAAACAACCGCTAAACAAGTTTCAACGACATTTAAAAAGGAGTTACCTTTGTTTTTCATCTTAGCCTGAAAGTCAGGGAATTGCTTTTTATAGTGTACAGGCTGCTTACAATGAAAGCACTTGCCTTTCGGCTTAGCCACACCATCCTTAGCACCTCCGGGTGTCACAGCCTTGCGGGCCTTTTTCTTTTTCTTCTGGAATTTTGCTGGTTTTGAAGAGGACGGCCTAGCCTGGTCAACCAAGAATGTCGCAGGAACTATCTGCTTAATTATAGTCTTTGCCGCTTGCATCTCATTCAACAATTTCGCTGAAGACATGTCCGTCTTATTCATATTATAGTTCAAGCGAAACTGTTGAAAACTGTCCGGCAAAGTCTGAAGGATCATCTCAACTTGAGATTCCTTATCAATCTCAGCACCAAGTATCTCCAGCTCATTCAAGTAATTCATCAACTTCAGCACATGTTCTCTGACAGAAGATCCTTCAGCCATTTTTGTGGTCAAAAGGGCTTTCATGGCAGTCTGCTTTGTAGCACGATTCTGCTCACCAAATATCTCCTTAAGAGATGCGAGCATATCGTAAGCAAATGTCATAGACTGATGCTGATACTGCAAGACATTCTCCATTGAGGCAAGAATGTAGCATCTTGCCATCTCATCTGCCTTAACCCATTTGTCATAGGCTTGGACTTCCTCATTAGTAGGATCTGCTGATTTGATAGGACATTCCTCAACCAATACAAATTTATAACCCTCAGAAGTTATGACAATATCTAAATTTCGTTTCCAATCAACATAGTTTGGACCCTCAAGTTTATTTTGATTCAAGATTGAGGACATGTGATTGAAGTGAGACATAGATAATCTGAGAGAGATAAAAATAGATCATTAAGCATACATGATATATTATTAAGAAAAACACAACAAGACTCACATAATCATGCGTATAAACAGTTAGATTCGATTGGGAAACTTAACTATTCAAGCAAATATATGAGCATGTTTAAATATAGTACCAATTAAACAAAACAAGTCCAACTCAGTTAGAAAGTATTCTGTTAAGTATAATAAGGTATATATGGAAATAGCTTATGTCTCTTGTTCATTGATTCAACATGTAACTTAGTTGGAAAGTTTTAAACAAGTCATCAAAGCAAAAGACGTACCAAAACAGAAGCAAAATATATGAGTTTATCCGATGGGGAAGAGGACCTAAGTCAACATATAAACTCATATATATACTGTAAAATACATTTATAAGTTTTAGGGATGAACCGTTACGCCACTGGATTACTAAAAACAATTTTTAATTTATTTTTTAATGTTTCGTAAACAGAAAAATGGCCAAAAACCCATCAAAACGACTCCAAATGGCCAAAAGAGGCCCTTGGTCACGGCAAAGCTGTGTGTACTTCTCACTAGGCCGTTTCCAATCAACCAACCAAATTTGAGGCCAATCGGAGTTCGTCAGAAAAAAATAGACTTGGAGATTTCTATCAACCAACCAGGCATGGCATGCTTTCCGTTTTCTGTTGAAGATTTCACAGTACTTTACATATTCAAAATCTAGACAATAGTTAAAAACCTTACTCTAAATCTATTAATTCAATGAACATGAAACATGAATTCATTTTACAAGATCTGAATTATGAACAATTATCAACAATACATGAAACATTTTGTTTGCAAACTCTAATTATAACCAGTGATTTATTTCAATCTCATCATTGAACAGAACATCAAATCATGAATCCATAACCAGAAAATAACTTATTTATGATACAACAAATTCATATATGGAACAGTAACGCATCATGATATAGACATGCAATCAATCATGAATTATCTTATTACATTATTTAGTATATGTAAGAAGACTCGTGATACCAATTGTTAGAATATGCACAACGGAAGCTATATTCAGGATCACAAATCTTACATGTAGACTAAACAATATAACATGAACGAATTTGGAAGAAGACTAACCTGTTGAAGCTTCTACAAAAGTCGTCCAGATGCCAAGAATCCAGATCTACGATCTTCTCCTATTTCCTAATTGACTGTTACTACCAAGTTACTTGTGTGGGCAAGTATTACATGTTTTAAAGGATAATTTCTTTCATGCCACATGCTGCCTATTTATACTAGTTTTCCAACTCAAGAATGAATAGGAAAAACGTTCAAATAAATTTCAGGCTTAATGAGCAATCAAGAGGATCATTCAAAATGAGAATAAATTTATATTAATACAAAAAAGGTTTTCATCCATTTAAGGCCAAACGTTTTTGTAATTAACTCAATAGTTGACTCTCAAACAATTCATCCTTTAAAGAAGATCAACAATAAAATTAATTTGTCCTTCTTTTCAAACTTGGTCAATTAATCAGGCATAGTAGGGACCGTAGATATATTTAATAGAGGCTTCCAATTACGATAATAATTCTCAAATGAACGAATTAACCATATCGCAATAAATTACAAAGTATTCCACTAAAATTCTGTAATTGCACTCCTCAATTTAATTTCGAAATCTACCACTACATCTTATTTAACCCCCCGTGTTAGAATTACCGACACCAATCAATTAAATCAAAATTATCTGAAAATTTAATTCATTGACTAAATTAATCCTTTATTATATTTACTTAACTTATTTCACGTGACGGATCTAAAATCCACCTGCAGGGTTTTCACGTGAAAACTTATAAGTAACCATAAAGGGGTGTCTTCAACTCGAGTCCGAGACACGGTTCTATCAACTAATTATTATTTCACTAATGTAATTTGTCATTATCTAATCTATTAGGAATTTATTGACTCATCAAAAAGTCTCACCTTTTAATAGATTAAAACAATAAAATAAATTACATAGATCACAATAATTATATCAAGATTAAGAGTATAAGTACATGTAGTGGACTAGAGAATTTATTTATAAATATTCAGAACATAAACAAATGTCTCTAATTGGTCCGTTCAATACATACAAAATGTACTAGCACAAGAAGTTTGAATTTTAACCATTCTCATAATTTAAGATTCAAAATTATATTTTAATCTTGTGCTACGATCATCAAGATGTTCTTCCTACTTCATCTTTGATCGTGAACATAAATTTATAACTTATATGCATAGACAATTTTAATCTTCCGTGTATGAGTTAAAATACTCCATACACAAAATTGTCTACTATATAAGCAATGGACACACATATATACATAATGATCTATTTAAACAAAAAAATTATTATATTAAATAAAGAACATAAAAAATCTTTACAAGGGATTAAATAAAAAATACTAGAACACAATTACATGGTTAATTGTATATCCCAACAGTTTGTGGGGAAAAAATGGGTTGTTATGGTTCGAAAATGGTGGTGGAACAGTGTATCTAGCTGGAGAGGAAAGGCTCTGGTACTATTTGGGCGGTGGTGGCCTTTTTGGCGGCTGGAAGCAGTGAACAACCGTGGTTTTGGGTGGTAATGAGTCTTTTTGTGGTGGTAGACTTGCCGAATTCTGGCGGATCTCCGGAGAGTTATCATCGGAAAAAATAATGAACAATAAAAGAATTTTTCAAAACTAAAAATTACACCCCTTAAGGCATCTCCAACCCTACACTACATTTTACACTTCAAATATATAGTTCTCTATGTTTTCAGACAATCAATTTCAACTAAATTCTTTATTTTACTTTCTAAAAAGGAATCTTCTTCTCTCCCTCAATATTATAATACTAGGAAAATTACCTGTGCTTCGCGCGGGAATTCAATACCACGAAATTTATAAAATAATACTAAAAATCTATCAGTCATTAAAACTAAAACACTATATTGTTTTACATACAAGATTATGTAGTAATAAACATTAATAATGTAAGGGAAAATGAAATGGTGTCAGTGATCCACTCAATAGGAGCAAAGTACACAAATAGTTAATTGTGAAGAAGAAGAAGAGGAGGAGGAGGAGGTTCGGAATTTTCATTGTTTTAAAATGAGAGGAAATCCCTCTATTTATAGACAACAAAGTGTAGTGTGAACAAATGTTTATTGTGCCTTATCGGAAAGGTTACGACTATTTCGAAAAGTTGCAGCCATTCGGAAAGATCACAATCTTTCATAAAAGACACAACTTTTCATAAAAGTTGCAACTCTGCATTAAAGTCGCAACTTTTCATAAAAGTCACAACTTTTCACAAAAGTCGCAACTTTTCACAAAAGTCGCAACTCTTCACAAAAGTCGCAACTCTTCATAAAAGTCGCACCTTTCATAAATGTCACAACTTTTCATGAAAGGGGAAGCTAGTTTTGGAAATAAATAAATTAAAAGGGAATTCTGGTTTGTGGTGGCGCCACTTAGGCTGGCCTAAGATTCTCTTTTATATGTATATATAATATGATTATTTCCATTTCATTTTCGTTTCCCTATTTCATAATATAAATCAAATTACTAATTTTTGCAAATAATCACCCTATAATCTATATAATCTTCATATAATATAAAATTTTATTCTTTTTCAAATTCTTCATTTAATAAAAACTTATTTTATTCTAAGTTTCTAAAGGTAACATAAATGCGACAAATATTATATATAATACATATGAGCAATTTTTGTACTTGTGTTTTTATGTGTAGCTAAATATTATTTAAATTAACAGTTTTATCTTGTATCCAATTATTTTGTATACTAATTTACTCCCCTGTTCCATTTTAAAGTTTGCAACATGTATTTTCATGCTCATTAAAAAGTGTAGTTTAATCATTTATCACCATAACATAAAACTGGATTGTTTGAATTATCATGTAATTTTGTGCATTCTTCATAGTGAAAATAATTATAATTTTAAATTACATATTTAAAGTGAAAAAATCTTTTAAAAATTAAATCAGAAAAATTGTTAATTAGGGATGAAAGTGGTATATTTATCAATAATATGTTTTTAGTTATTATATTACTTAGAAAATAATTTCAAATATTAGAGACTTAATTAATAGTCTTGTTTAATATATATAATATTAAAAATAATTTTAAATGACATATTTAAATTGCTAATATTTTTTAAAAATAAAATAGAAAAATTATTATTTTTTGATGTTATATTGCATTTTAAAACAATTACAAATAATAAAAACTAAATTAACGATGTCATAAAAATAAAATTAAAATAATCAAAAGTGAAATTGAGAGATGACTAGTAGTTCTCCCAATTTAGAGAACTACTATTCACCTCTTTACAAATGGAGTATAGAGAGTAATATGGAGAGGGGTTGGAGAGGTCATTTTCTATTTTACTCTCCATATATAGAGAATGAAGCGTAAAATAGAGATGTGTTGGAGATGGTCTTATCGAAAATCTTATCCATCAGCACCAACTTAATGACTAAGAAATTGCTTAAATAGAAAATTGAAAAAACGCCTTAGTACAATACCACTTTATTAAAATTGTGGGCTAAACCACTTGTTAACAAAACATATGTGTATGCAATCTTATCCATATTTAAATATATTTCTACACTGCGCTAAGAACATAAAAAATGAATATTAATAAAACTAACAAATAAAATGGATATTAACAAACATAAGGAATAAAATAAATGGCATGTCAAAAATGCAATTTAATATAAAATAATGATTTAATCAAAGAAGCGATATTCACAACATATTTAATTGATTGTGACAAAAAATAATGTAATTAAAATTAACTGATAAAAATCCTGAAATTTTGAGAAATATCGATAAACTTATTCAAAATTATAAAAATGTATTTTGAACTATTGAATAAATAAAACTTTAAAGTTATGAATTTTGAAAATGTTAGGCCAAAATTGGGTGTCAACATATGATATCCAAAGGTATTTCTAAATTAATTTGGATAGTAATTCTAAAAAGTTTCGGATACTTAAGAGATATTTTAGAAGGCCAAAAAAAAAGAAAAAAACGCTTTCCTGTGAAATAGTCTTTCTGAAAAAATATATGTGATTATTCGTAAAACAATTATTTCCTTAAAAGTTTGTCTTTTACAAACCTTTTTATACCCGATCACTGATTTTGTGATCCATTACAAATTCTTTTACTTTCTGTCTAATCTGCGATAATTTCATTATTATTATCTATTTATTTCTTTTAATCAATATTAATATTGTTATTCTTACTATTATTATTATCATCAACATTTTCGTTATGCAAATTTGAAAATCACTTACAACCCTCAACTTAGTTTTAAAAAAAGGGAAAAGTCTCTCAAATTTGAGAAAATGCTTGTATATTTGATATATTAAAAGCTGGGATCACCCATGTCACTACCATTAAAAAAAGGGACATTCGTGCCATTATTTTTTAATATTCTGATTTTATGGTTTTGCAAAACCATTTTGTACGTTCGTTCTCGTTTGATTTCTTTATATTTTGAATCAATTTAGTGAAAATTCTTTCTCCCACCCTGATTTTAGGTAGTCATTTTCCACGGCAAAACAAGTCAGGTCAACCTCAGATGACCTTATAAATTAGAGGCTCATTCATTCATAGAAAGCAAGAGAAAAATTTGGAGGTCAAACTGTTGAAGCATAGTAACAAGCTAATTAATAACTGCACGATTATTCAATTTTGTCAAAAGCATACTCAAAATTGTTTCTATGTAAGTATATAATGAATATCTTTCTTTTTGCGTCATATTTTTTTTATCTCTTTAGTGAGATTACACCAAATATGTTGTTGTGTTGGATTTGAAACCTTTATGCAGCTAAAAAAGTTCCACAAATAGACGTATAGGTCGGAATTAATCTCAAGTTTGAAAAAAAAGGTTTTTTTCCTTCAATACAACTTATTGAATTATCGAGATGCATTGTATTTCCTTTTTGCAAGGATCTTGAATATTTATCTTATGATAATTTTCTATTAGTACATTTTGAAATGCAAGTAATTATGGATAGTGCGGCAATTTTCTTTTCTCCTACACCATCTATAGCTATCCAGGAGCCAACTTAAAACCCTAAAAAATTACTACTAAAATGGAATTCAAGTTTTTGATATTCCTATCACGATTATGGAACTTCAAAAGAATTTACCGCAACTCCTTATAACTATTTAACTTTCGCTAAAACATAATAATATAGAGTTTAATATCTAAATAGCCACTCAACTTATGATAATGAATTACTGAAGTCACTTTTCTTTGTTTTATAGTTTCTAGAAGTCAGTTAACTTTGTTTATATAGTCCATTTAGCTTGAAATAAATTTTATAAATTTTGAAGCCCACAATATATGAGGGCCCACCAAATACATAAGACCAAACCCTAAAAACTAGCACCCTTTTGGTTCAAAGGAAGTGACAGTCGTGGATGCCCAAAGCTCTAAGCTTTTCAAGGAAGATTTCGAAGGAAGAAGAATCTCTCCAGTCACCATGATTATGGACCTTCCAACAGTGGTTATGATCGAAATTCTTTCACGATTGACAATCAAGTCCATCTACCGTTGTAAGATGGTTTGTAAACTTTGGTACCTTATTTTAACTTCTGACCCTTTGTTTACTAACATGTATCACCTCAAAAGATCATCTGATTTTCCCAGCATTTTGCTTTCAATTAATGATTTTGTACGGTTACTAGTAGAACTCAAAGCAGATGATTCTCACCCCGTACACCGAGCTATTGTGTTGAGCCCTATGTTTCACCTCCCTTCACCCAAATTTTCTTGGGGTAACATGACATTAATTGGTTCTTGCAATGGATTTCTATGTTTGTTGAATGGTAGGAGATATGACGTAGACCATAGAATTTACATTAGCAATCCTATTTTAGGCGAGTATTTCGAGGTTAAATTGCCCGAATGGGATAAAAGGATTCGATGTGTTTCTTATGCATTCTGCTTTAGTAAAGCCTCCGGTCAGTTTAAAGTATTGAGATCAGTAGTTAGAAAGTCTGTTGGAAGTCCAAAAGTATCTGAATTGGAGGTTTTTACTCTAGGAGCTAATGAGAAATGGAAAAATGTGGGCAAGGCTCCAGAACCTCTATGTGGATTATTTAGTAAGGTTAACATCAATGGTGTTATTCATTGGATGGGTTGCAAAAATAATGACAACATTTACTCATTTAACAGTTTTACTGAAGAGGTGCAGTCCTTGTCACCTCCGCGTGGTCTGCAAACCCCATTGTTGGGCTTGACGCTAGGGGAGTTGGGGAATTGTTTGTGTTTGTCTGATGATAATCATAATCAGTATATTGATATATGTTGGATGAAAGAATATGGAATAGCTGAATCTTGGACTAAACAACGCATTTTGAAGGATAGTATTCAAGCAGATATCCGTGGTGATAAATTTATACCAATCTTACTTTGGAAAGATGGAGAAATCTTGATGCAAAGAGATCATGGCACACAACTTGTTTCTTACAACCCAAAAGAAAATAAGTTTACGAAGGTGAAAGTGTACGGTGGCACTGGAGCAACTAGCTACACTCCAAGTTTTTACTCACTCAAGACTGTCATTGGGGAATGTTTTCAAGTCTCATATGCCTTTCCGAAGATTGAGCTAGTTTAGATGTTCAATTTGTCTTAATTTTTCCTAGATATTATGTTTTGCAAAAATGTTTCTTATATTATTTAGCTTAAGACATGATTGTTTTATGGATCTTTTGAGGTCTGTTAGTAACTTTGCAATGTTAAGTCTCCAAATTTGCATTTTTTTTTATCATTTCATTCTACACTTGTCTGAATAGAACAAACTAAGGAACACAACACTGTGCTATCTGTAAAAATAATAGGAACATTCTCAAGGTATATATATATATATATATATTATAGACAATGATGTCTTCCATAAGAATTAATACCAAAAAGTAAACTAGTTACCCTCTAAAATAATAAATTTCAAAACTAACAGTAGATACAAGATAAAAGTCTATGTACAAGACTATAGATATTTTCTGCAGGCTTTGTTGTTTTAATTTCACTCCAACTATTCTTCAGAAAATCACAAAATATAATCCAATTTTTTTGTAAGCTATGAAAACAATCTCACCATCAGGTTTACTGCTACCTAAGCTACCCTAGAAATATGTTTTCAATCTAGAACAAAGCTAAGTTACTTCGACACTTCACTTTTGGTGTTGCACCTGTGTCAATAAGATGTGGGTGTGGGTGCGGGTGTGGAATTCGTGTTCGATTCGGTCAACTGATTTTGCATATTTTGACCAAAATTGTTGGGAAAACTCCGGACAATCTTAATGATTTTTGTAATCAATACAAAAGCTGAGGTGAAATTGAAGGAAATGGAATATCTTTAAATTGAAATTTCTAGGTTACTCTTTTTCCTTTGATCTCCATCCAAGATTCTCCTCAAGCTCTCCAGATAATATCTCATAATTTAGGTTTAATAACTCTAGTTTTAGATATTCTAATTATTTAGGCAAATCCACACACCCTTATTTATTCATGGATCCATATCCCCAAATCTTAAAAATTAGATCATGAAGGATCCGACCTATAGATCCGCACCCGTATCGACACCTTCACCTGACTCTGACCAACTTAGGAACAAAATGCCTCAGAAAACATGATAGTTTGATTCTCTCATTCTTTAAGTTTCGCACCTCTAAACAAATCCACAAAGTAAACTCCCCTACATCCCATCTTGAATGATCAATGACTGCTAAAAAAAATTCACTTCTATCAAGTCATAAAACTTTCTTGTCGGAACATCTATTACATCGTTCTGAAATTTCATAATTCTTAAATTCTTCTTCTTAACACTAAATGCAACTATGAATCTTTCATCAAGAGTACCTACGGAATATATGGCTCCTTCGAGGCAAACTCCTTTGTCAAGTAGCAGAATCAACGAACATGGTGCCCTTTTAGTCTTTCTCCATGATTCACTTGAATAAAGAGTTAAAACCCAATTTATTGCGAGTGAGAAAATCTTTCGCGGAATACTACTCATCAAACTTTTGTACTTCTTTTCATCTGGTTCAAAACCAAATAAATAGTAATAATGGGTAAATTTATCATCAATGGAATTTAGGAAAGGAAGATAGTTTACTAATATTGCATTGGGATTAATAAAGTGTAGAGGATGATCATCTCTACTCCATAAGTAGAACAAAATGTTAATCTACTACAGGATATTTAATGTCATCTAACTCATCAATATGACATACAATGGCTTTTTCATTTTCCACCTTTTGATCTATGGTGTAAAATAATTTTCCATCCTCTGAATGTGAGAGGAATTTGTCTCATCGAGATGAGATATAGAGCGTTCATGAGGCATATCTACAAAACATGGATCCAAAACAAGAGAATTGTAAAATTTAGAAAGACACTTATCACACATCAAAGAATCAACTAGGAGTTTAGAATATATAGCATATATGATCTCTTCATGCATTGAAAATTTTACTAAATGCCTCTTGCTCTTTTTGTTCTCCACTAGGAAAATCATTTGTTACCTGAAATAGTTTCATATTAATATCTTCAGGTAATGAAAAATTGAACGATTTCAAGACTAAACACATTAATGGACAATAACATATATCAAGAAGCTTTAGAACATACCATTACCTTTTTTGATATGAGAACAGAAACTGCTAGTTATAAACTGGAATAGAAACAATGGAATCTCAAGATATATAAAACAATTCTATATTCTTCAAGTCTCCAAAGTAATAATTTATATATATAGTTTCACTCCAGCGTCTAGATAATATCTAGTTAGACATTCATTAATTACTAAAGCCTAAGTATGTGCAAGAAATAATACTAGAAAAAAAATCTAATGTTAGCTATGGCATAGTTAGACTTCAATAATTATTTTCAATCAATGACTCTGTTTGGTTATTTGTGGAATTCAAATATATTGTGCTCCAAGATTTTGGAAAATTTATTCCAAGATAAAATTATGATATATGCATGAACTCCCAAACATGAATGTTGAATTACTATAATACCCTCAATTAAAAATACTCAATTTATTTTATTTATTTAATTTAATTATATTATATTAAAAGTAGATACCTTTCTTACAATAAAAGATTGTGACTTTTCCAATGAGTTGTTACTTTTCCAAAGGATTGTGACTTTTTCAAAGGGTTGTGACTTTACAAAAGAGTTGTGCCTTATCCTATGAGTTGTGACTATTTTAAAGGGTTATGAATTTTCTGATGAGCAATGATTTTTTAGAAGGGTTGTGACTCTCTAATAAGACACAATAGTACCTATTCATAGTACTATTTGTTAGCTATAGAGGGGACATTTTCTCTCACTTTTAAACTATGATTTTTAAGGTTTTCTACTCTTGTTCTTCTTATAAACTCCAAGTGTTTTTTGCAACAGTTGATTAAGTTCAAAATTCAATGAAATTGGGGGTACCATATAAGAAAGAGTTGGTGAACAAATTGTAACAAATCATTCATCAATTCACAATTATATTTTCTTCTTACGATTTTCATCACACACATACTTCAATATTTATATCATTTTAGAAAATTAATAGCCTTTTGTAACAACTGGATTCCGTCGTTATAGAAAATACAACGGGGAAAAATTTTGGGTCGGAATTTTTTTTCGTAGTAACTTGGAATTTCCCAACCTAGTCCAGATTTGGCCGAAATTGGAGTCATTAAAGTCTATGGAAATATGGTAACAATTGGGTGATCTAATTATGAATTTGATCACATTAGTAGATAGATAAGACGTTAAGGAACTCGTATGACTTTACGAAATTGAATTCGGGAGAATAGAACTCCTGGAATCGATGTTAGCGTGAACGAGTAGTTTCTGAGTGTCGTTGCTGGAAGGTATATTGCGAAATGGGGGTTTGAAATTCTTAAAATTGATCACTATTTCCGTACAAGCCGCTGAGGCGAGATTTCTGCCATCAAGGCGGGGTCGATATAGCAAGGTGAGTGCCGCCATGGCGGGGCAGACGCAACTTAAAATCAAAAAATAAATCCCAAAAACGTTTTATTCTACAATTTTTGAACTTGAGATCTAAGGAACGAACCCAGGGTTTTCTTGACAGATTTTCACCATTCTTGAGGCTAAAGGTAAGATTTTAACTCCCCGAATCCATTTTTCGATTCGTAGAACGTAATCTAATGGGTAATTATTGATGGAGTAGGGTTTTGATCTGGAACTTATGGTGAGGAAAGCCCTAATCTGGGTATGGGGATCATGGGTATGATCTAGGGTTGATAGAATTGTTAGTAATTCGGGTAATTAGTTATTGTTTATTGATTCCCATGTTATATTGATCGTTTGTAGACCAAGAACAAGCGGAACGAATTTGGAAAGGGAAGAATCAAGTTTCTTAGGGGTTTCAAGTTTGTTTCAAGGTAGGTGATGGTTGTGATTTCATGATTATGTGATATATGTTTGTTCTTGCTTCATTATAATACGTGTATGTATGCAAATGTTGCATTATTGATTAAACTTGTTGTAAATCAGGATAGATGAATGATGAATGTCATGAATCATAACTTGATTGTATGATTATGAGAATGTACATTGTGATTGTGATTGTGGCTTGTTGAATGGATCGAGTGTTGCGTTCTGACACACTAACTTGGATTGGTTGCCACATTCCAACATAAATATGGGATCGGTTTCCACGTTCCGGCATAAACATTGGATCGGGTACCACGTTCCGGTATGCTGACAATTTGGGTTTGGGTTCCATGAGAGGACCAATGAGTTTACTTAACTGTATAATTGAGACTTGTGAAATGCTCTGTTGTTATTAAATGATGATGCTATTGTATATGTTCGGTGTATGCATGTTATTTTTATGTTGTATGACTTATGTATATTGCACTTAGTGGGATAGCCGCGTGATCCTACCAGTACACTGTGGTTGTGTACTGATATTGCACTTGCTCTTTCTTTGTTGAGTACAGGGCATCTTCAGGCGGCTATTGGCAGACCTCGCTTAGAAGATCAGTGATCGTCATTCGAATTCAAGGGTGAGCCAATTCTTCTGGGCTGCCATGAGTTCTCCTTCGTCTATGTCCGTATTTGGGACTTAGACTTTCTAGTTAGTTATTAGTTCGTTAGTTTGAGGTTGTAACCCTTCTTGTTTAGACTTTTGGTTCATTGTTAGATGTTTTGGTACATTGACTTTCAGGTACTAGGCATTTAATTCCGCAATTCGTTGTTAGATATTTTGGAAGTTTATGGGAACTTCAGTCTTTAGTTATTTAAATTTGCTTCAATAACTTTAAATGATTTAGTATATTGACTAAGTTGGTTAGCTAATTAGTATAAATGGTTCTCCCACCGGAGGTTAGTGTGGGTGTCAATCACGATGGTCTGGATCGTGACAAAGTCGGTATCAGAGCCTAGGTTTGTTGATCTCGTTGTACCAAAACGAGTCTAGTAGAGTCTTGCAGAACGGTACGGAGACGTCTGTACTTTTCTTTGAGAGGCTATAGGACTTTAGGAAATTTCTTTGTTTTCTCTTGTCTCCTTTCGTGCTATAACTTGATTCCAGGTTGTATCTGCCGATTCGAATTGGTATCTAACCTCCTTCACTCAGATGGTTAACACTAGATTCAACGACGTCAGGCCCGTAGCTCCCATCAATGCTTCAGCTGAGGAATCTACAGCGAGAGGTCGCAGTCGAGGCAGGGGTAAAGAAAGAGATAGTGGTAGAGGCCGAGAAAGAGTGGTGCCTACTAGAGATGGGGTACCGGTAGAAAATGCTCCCCAAAATGAGTCCTCTCCCGTACATCATGAAGAGATAGAGGAGAATATTGAGGAGGTTGGACAAGAGGAAGAGGTGCAGGCTGAGACTACAGGTATTCTTCCCATAGACCCAATGTTAGCCCAGCAGATCATGTCATTCTTGAAAGAGTTGGTTGGTTCTAGAGTGCTTCCCTCTGTTCAAGCAACTCAATCTCCCGCCAATCCTCCTATTGCTATCACTGTCCCTAAGGTAGGTGGAACTGGAGGTAATGATGCTTTCTTCTGTCCTTTGTTGGGTCCTGTTATGACTGGTAATGAGCATGAAATGTTGACTAAGTTCTTGAAGTTGAAACCACCTGTGTTCCATGGTTCCGAGAGTGAGGATGCATATGAGTTCATTATAGATTGCTACGAGAGGCTTCATAAGTTAGGAATTATCCATCCGCATAGGGTTGAGTTCATGACTTTTCAGCTTCATTGTGAGGCTAAGCAGTGGTGGAGAGCTTATATGGAATGCAGCTCTTCAGTTTTACCCCCACTCACTTGGACCCAGTTTCATGCTCTATTTTTGGAGAAATATGTGCCTAGGACTTTGAGAGATCGTAAGAAAGATGAGTTCATGGCTTTGGAGCAATGTGGTATGTCGGTGGATGCTTATGAGGCCAAGTTTCATGCATTGTCTAGATATACCAGTTGGTGACTACTGAGGAAGAGAGAATCTGTTTATTTATTAAGGGACTAAATTCTGAGTTGCAGGTATTATCAGTTCATATGACCTCTACAGGGAGAAGCTTTAATGAGGTGACAAACTTTGTTAAGAAAGTGGAGGGGATGAGGCGAGACAGTTAGGCTAAGGCATTGGCAAAAAGGGCCACGAAGTTGAGTAAGTTTCAAGGCTCTTACTCCAAAGGGGCAGGGAGGCCAACACTTGCAGCCAGACTAATTCAGTCCGCCATGCCCGCCTCTACAGGTAATTACTCAGGAACTCCACCTCATAATTTGATTCAGGATAGCGAGGGAGTCGCACCTTCGACGGGCGGCAGACCATCTTTTGATCGTACTTGCTACAATTATGGAGAACATGGGCATATGAGGAGAGATTATCCCTACCCATGTGGGTTGGATTCCGCGCAGCAGCAGGCTAGAGCAGTGGTACCCGTGGGAAATGATAATAATGGTCGAAGGCGTCCACAAGGTGGGCGAGGAGGTAATCAGTGAGGCCGTAGGGGTAGAGGAAATGGTAACGCAGGCAGAGGTGCAGTGCAGCCATGCAGGGAAGTCACCCGTCAAGATGATAGGGCTTAATGTTATACCTTTCCGGGCAAGAATGAGGCAGAAAAGTCTGACGCAGTGATAGCAGGTACTATTCTTGTCTGTGACCAGATGGCTAATGTGTTGTTTGATCCGGCTTCTACTTATTCTTATGTATCCGTAAGATTTGACTCAGAATTTTATATGAATTGTGATAAACTTGATGCCCACATCCATGTTTCTACCCTAATTGGAAAGTCTGTCATAGTTACCCATGTCTATCGTGCTTGTCTTATTTTATTTATGGGTTATCATACTTGGGATTAATTGGTGATATTGGATATGACTGACTTTGACATAATCTTAGGCACGACTTGGTTGTCCCCCTATTATGTTGTGCTTAATTGTAACACTAAGTTTGTGACTCTAGAAATTCCGAGAAGGGAAAAATTAGAGTGGAAAGGGGTGTACAAGCCTAAGCAAGCTAACATCATATCCTCTATTCGGGCTAGAAAACTGGTGGGGCAGGTTGTTTGGCTTATTTGGCTTATATTGGGGATGTTGAGGTTAAGTCTCCATCTATTGAGTCTATTCTTGTGGTGTCAGAATTTAGAGAAGTGTTTCTTAATGATCTGCCTGGTATGCCTCATGATAAAGATATAGACTTCTGCATCGATTTAGAACCTGGTACTCATCCCATTTCCATCCCTCCATATCGCATGGCCCCAGCAGAATTAAGAGAGCTTAAGGCTCAAGTCCAAGAGCTTCTTGATAAAGGATTTATTCGTCCTAGTGCTTCCCCATGTGGTGCTCCAGTTTTGTTGTTAAGAAAAAGAATGGTAGCATGAGAATGTGTATAGATTACCGACAATTAAATAGGGTCACCATTCTAAATAAGTATCCATTGCCTCGAATAGATGATATTTTTGACCAATTGCAAGGTGCATCATTTTTCTCCAAGATTGATATATGGTCATCTACCATCAGTTTAAAATTAGGCCTGAGGATGCGCCCAAGACGACGCTTAGAACCCGCTATGGGCACTATGAGTTTCTAGTTATGTCTTTTGGTTTGACTAATGCACTCGCCACTTTTATGAGTTTAATGAATGGGGTGTTCAAACCATTTCTTGATTCATTCGTTATAGTCTTTATTGATGATATTTTGGTCTATTCGAAAAGTGAGGAAGAGCATGCCGACCATCTTCGTATTGTTCTGGGTGTTCTTGGGAAACAAAGGTTGTATGCTAAATTTTCTAAATGTGAATTTTGGTTGACTTCAGTTGCATATTTGGGGCATGTAGTTTCAAAAGAAGGGGTAATGGTAGATCCCCAAAATATTGTGGCGGTTAGGAATTGGGTTCGACCTACCTCTGTGACGGAAGTTAGGAGTTTTGTGGGGCTCGCTAGCTACTATCGTCGATTTGTGAAGAACTTTGCTTCTATTGCCACTCACTTGACAAATTTGACCAAAAAGGAGATAACATTTAAATGGACTAATTAGTGCGAGGATAGCTTTCAAAAGATCAAGACTCTCTTGACCACCACACCCATCCTAGCATTACCGGTGGAAGGTAAAGATTTTATAGTTTATTGTGATGCTTCACATTCTGGCTTAGGTGTTGTGTTGATGTAGGAGAAGAATGTTATAGCCTATGCCTCACGTCAGATGAAGGTGCATGAGAGGAATTATCCAACACATGATTTGGAGTTGGCAGCGGTAATGTTTTCTCTTAAGATCTGGCGACATTACCTCTATGGTGTTAAGTGTGAGGTATTTTTGACAATCGTAGTTTGCAACATGTGTTCAATCAAAAGGATCTGAATTTGAGACAACGAAGGTGGATGGAGCTACTCAAGGATTATGATGTCACAATTCAATACCATCTGGGTAAGGCTAATGTAGTGGCAGACGTTTTGAGTCGAGTGGTAATTATGGGTAGTTTAGCTTGCTTGAGTGTAACTAGACGACCCTTGGCTAAAGAAATTCAGACCTTGGAGTTTAAATTCATGTAATTGGGCATCTCAGAAAAAGGTGGGGTGTTAGCTAGCATTGAAGTAAGAGCCACATTTATGGAAGTGATCAAGGCAAATCAATTCGAGGATGAAAATTTGAATGAGCTCAAGAAGAAGACTAAGATTGGTAAGGCACAAGAGACCACTCTTGATGCGGAAGGTGTTCTTAGTTTTAAAGTAAGGATTTGTGCTTCTCGAGTTGATGACTTGATTCAAAAGTTATTGATAGAATCTCATGGTTCGCGATATTCCATTCATCCGGGTGTGACCAAGATGTACCGAGACTTGAAGCGAATTTATTAGTGGTCGGGCATGAAGAATGATATAGCGGAGTTCATAGCTAAGTGTCAAAATTGCCAACAAGTGAAGTATGAACATCAAAGGCTTGAAGGTTTGTTTCAAAGAAAGCCAATTTCGGAATGGAAGTGGGAATGGATAGCCATGGATTTTGTGGTTGGTCTTCCCAAGACTTTGGGGAAGTTTGATTCTATTTGGGTAGTGGTTGATAGGTTAACTAAGTCAGCCCATTTTATTTCGGTAAGAATAGATTATAATGATGAACAATTGGATAAGGTGTATGTGAAAGAGATAGTGACATTGCATGGGTGCCCCTTTCTATCATCTCAGATCGTGGTGCGCAGTTTACTTCCATGTTTTAGAGCAAATTACATGATGAATTGGGCACACAACTCACTTTTAGTACCGTTTTCCATCTGCAGACAGACGGATAGTCGGAGAGGACTATTCAAGTGTTAGAAGACATGTTAAGGGCATGTGTGCTTGATTTTGGAGGACATTGGGATAAGTTCTTACCCTTGTGTGAATTCTCCTATAACAATAGTTATCACTCCAGCATTGATAGGGCACCGTTTGAGGCATTATATAGGAGAGGATGTAGATCACCCATAGGATGGTTCGAGGCTGGAGATGTGAAACCATTGGGGGTTGATTTAGTGAAGGATGCTCAAGATAAAGTGAGGAGTATTCAAGCTAAGCTCTTAGCAGCCTAGAGTAGATAGAAGAAGTATGTGGATCACTTGGTAAGAGACATGACATTTCAAATTGGTGAGAATGTTCTTCTTAAGGTATCACCCATGAAAGGGGTGATGAGATTTGGCTAGAAGAGCAAACTAAGTCCGTGATACATTGGTCCCTTTGAGGTTCTTGAATGTGTAGGACCGGTAGCTTATATATTGGCTTTACCTCCTAACCTATCAAGAGTTCATCCGGTATTTCATGTGTCTATGTGGAAGAGATATAATGGTGACGGGGATTATATCATTAAGTGAGACTCAATTGTGTTAGACAAAGACCTCCATTATGAGGAGGAACCGATTGCAATTCTTGGTCGTGATGTCTGGAAGTTGAGGACCAAGGAGATTAAGTCCGTGAAAGTGCAATGGAATCATCGTCCGGTTGAGGAAGCTACTCAGAAAATAGAGAAGGACATGCGAGACAAGTATCCCCAATTGTTCGTCGATTTAGGTACTACTCCATTCCTTCATTAGCCTATTATTCCTAAGTTTGTCACTCAGAAACGAGTGATGGGTAAATTGGTATCTATTTTAATGACCCGATTCCGTCTTTATAGAAAAGCCAATGGAGGAAAATTTTGGGTCGGAAAACTTTTTCGTAGTAACTTGGAATTTCCCAACCAAGTCCAGATTTGGATGAAATCGGAGTCATTAAAGTCTAGGGAAATCTGGTAACAATTGGGTTATCTAATTATGAATTTGATCACATTAGTAGATATATAAGACGTTAAGGAACCCGTACGACTTTACGGAATTGAATTCAAGCGAATAGAACTTCCGAAATCGATCTTAGCATAAACAGGTAGTTTTTGAGTGTCATTGGTGGAAGGTATGTTGTGAAATAGGGGTTTGAAATTCTTAAAATTTCTCACTATTTCCGTGCAAGCGCTGAGGCAGGATTTCTGCCGTTAGGGCGGGGCCGCAGTAGCAGGGTGAGTGTCACCATGACGGGGAGACGCTACTTAAAGTCGGAAATAAATCCCAAAGACGTTTTATTCTACAATTTTTGAACTTGAGATCTAAGGAACGAACCCAGGGGTTTTGTTGATAGTTTTTCACCATTCTTGAGGCTAAAGGTAAGATTTGAACTCCCCAAATCTGTTTTTCGATCCATAGAACGTAATCTAATGGGTAATTATCGATGGGGAAGGGTTTTGATCTGGAAATTATGGTGAGGAAAGCCCTAATCTGGGTATGGGGATTATAGTATGATCTAGGGTTGATAGAATTGTTAGTAATTCGGGTAATTAGTAATTGTTTATTGATTCCCGTGTTATATTGATCTTTTGTAGACCAATAACAAGTGGAACGAATCCAGAAAGGGAAGAATCAAGTTTCTTAGGGATTTCAAGCTTGTTTCGAGGTAGGTGATGGTTGTGATTTCATGATTGTGATATATGTTTGTTCTTGCTTCATTATAATACGTGTATGTATGCGAATGTTGCATTATTGATCACACTTGTTGTAAATGAGGATAAATGAATGATGAATGTCATGAATCATGACTTGATTGTATGATTATGAGAATGTACATTGTGATTGTGATTGTGGTTTGTTGAATGGATCGGGTGTTGCGTTCCGACACACTAACTTGGATCGGTTGCCACGTTCCGATATAAATATGGGATCAGTTGCCACGTTCCGGCATAAACATTGGATCGGGTACCACATTCCGATATGCTAACAGTTTGGGTTTGGGTTCCATGAGAGGACCAATGAGTTGACTTAACTGTATAATTGAGACCTGTGAAATGCTCTATTGTTATTAAATGATGATGATATTGTATATCTTTGGTGTATGCATGTTATTATTATGTTGTATGACTTATGTATGCTGCATTTAGTGGGATAGCCGCGTGATCCTACCCATACGTTGTGGTTGTGTACTGATACTGCACTTGCTCTTTCTTTGTTGAGTACACGGCATCTTCAAGCATCTATTGACAGACCTCGCTTAGAAGATCAGTGATCGTCATTCGAATTCAAGGGTGAGCCAATCTTAGCATTGGAATTTAGGTATTGTTTTTCTATTAAAGAAGAAAAGAACATAACAAAGAAATGAGCAATTATCTGTGAACTTTGCTTCACAGAGAAAACTTCTATATATAGTGCGCGGGAATTTTCATTTCTTTTTCTTGTTTTGTTTCTTTAATTTATTTCTTGTGTATTTTCATTCGAGAATGAAGTTAATAATTGTGTTCACATAATGTGTGAACAATGAAGAATACACACATTGTAGATTATTTTTCTAATAAAATAAATAGATCAAGTTGTGGGAGAGACAATAATAATAAACGAATACGAAAAAAGGCACATGACTTGGGTAAAATATTTCTTGTTTTTTTTTCTTTTTTTATTCTTTTAACCTCAAACGAAGGAGTTTCTTCCTAATTTTGGAACACTGAGGTTAATATAGCATGAAAATATATTTTTCTCTTCTTTATTGGCTATGAATTTTTCAATATATTTTTTGGAGAAAATAAAGTATTGGTGGCAAGAGATTTCAATCAAATTGAATACTAGAGTGAATATAGCATGAACATATATTTTCATCTTCCTTCTTCATTGGCTATGAATTGTTCTATATATTTATTCTTTTTTATATTTATATTGTGTTGAATTTTTTTAAATATGAATTTCCTGTTATTTGTGTTCATTTTGATCTAAGAAAATGTTATGTCACAAGATACACTCCTTGCAAGCTATATAAAAATTGAGTAATAGTATTTTGTAAAAGATATATTACGTATAAAGATAAAATATTACACTATTTATGGTAATAGTTATTAGTGTCATGCACATCTCAAATTTGAAGTATTAATATTTAAGAGAAAAATTGTACTTAAATGGTGTCCATCATTTATAGTCATAACCTCAAGAGGAAATGCTATTGGTGACCTTTTTTATATTGATATTATTTTTCTATTTTGCTGGTTAAGTTTATTTTCACAATTGAGTAAAGTAAAAAAAATAGTACTAAATAAATGTCACTTTATCACCATATTTAAATTTTGAATGTATTTTGAAATGTTTCAATGAAATCTAATCATTTTGGTCTCAAAAAATAATTAACTTTATGACTATCTGTATTAATCATTTAAAAGCACTTGACCATTGTTCTTTCAATTTATAATTATTTACTAAAAAACTTTAATCTAGTCATATTAATTCTATTTTACAACATCATATACTATATAATATGATACACACGTGCCGTAAAACTAGTATATATATATATATATATATATATATATGTATATATGAAAGTCCAGCCAATCCATAAGACTAAAGCCCTCAAAACTAGCTCCATTTTTGTTCAAATTAAGTGACATCCATGGATTCCAATAGCTCCGAGCTTGTAAAGGGAGTTTTTGAAGGAATTAGGATCGCTCATGTCACAAGGATTATGGACCTTCCAATGGTGATTATGATAGAATTTTTTTCACGATTGTTAATCAAGTCCATTTTCTGTTGTACGATTATTTTTATACTACGATATTATCTTTTAACTTTGTATCCTTTATTTCTTGACATGTATCACAAAAGATCATTTAATTTTCCCAAAATTTTTTATTCAATAAATTACCATGTCTGATTACTTTTGGAAGTTAAAGACAATGATTCTCACCCCCTAAACAGAGACGCTGTGTTAATCCCTAGGGGTCACCTCTCTACACCCACTTTATCTAATTGCCCAAATGGGAGAAAAGAATTCAGTGCATTACTTATTCAGTTTGTTCTAGTGAAGCCTCTGGACTATATATATTACTTTACTCTTATTTAGAAATGGGACTTGTGGTGTACGAACACTGCTACATAAATTGTACCAAATGCAATGAAAGTTGTATGACAGGAACGGGATGAAAAAGGTAGTACAGAAAATTTAAAATTTGTGCCTATTCCTGATAATATACATATGTGTCAGTTTTTGGCCTTACATCTGCTTGTGCAACTAAGTACGTGTCATTTGACTAGCATCTCTAACTCTTTTTTCTCTGTTTTTAGTTCATCTTCTCAAATATATCTCTAGCTTTCATCAGTTTCATTGCCTTTTGACTCATATGTTTTATTTATTGTTTTTTAATTAATTTTCCAGTTGAGTTTCACAGTACTATCATGTTCAGTTGATCTTGTTTTATTATTCCATGGAGCTCCAACTTAATATACCTTTTTATGAGGATTCGCTTCTTCTTTGTATTTGAACTTTTTTTTTTACAAAATATTGAAGCTCTAATGTTGGATTATTATTCTCTACCAGCATGTCTCTCTACCAGCGTTCTACATTTTAAGGTGAGCTTGAATAATATTTCTTTAATCTTTTCTTTTCTAGGTCCAATGTTGTATGTTGTGTGAGAACTAAAAGCTTCTGCTATAATATCAGTCCTATTATCTTTTGTATTGACATCTGTTGAAAGTATTTAAATTTGTTAATTTCACCGACGTGGACATTTGCGTTTACTTTGAGTAGAAAGAAAAGTAATTGCAAAGATGAGATATTTTGGATTATACTATTTCAAACAATTTGATCTCCTAATTTAAAATAGGAAATAATCCAATAATTTTGTATTGATGTGAATTATGGCCTTACAGAGATGATTGAGCTTTTGGCAGATGAATCTGCTATTATTCTTTGTTGCTATCGTAATGAAAGGGACTTCTTTGTCGAAAGGGTATACGTACTCTAACTTAAAAAGTCACAGTTACTCAACTCATGTTTGTCTCTGCTCAAAATTTGTCTATTCATTGATAATAATGATTGTCACCTTTCATCTCACTGCATATATAATAGTTCTTTCCTGATTGGGCCTCAATTCTAGGCTTTACGCTACTGCTCTTTTGAATGCATTTCAACTTTAATTTTTTTTTTTTGCCTCTTGCTTATAATTTTGCATATGATCATTATTTACAGATGCAAAGGTGGAATTTGAAACAAACCCGATTTCCAATACAAACACTGAGATATATAGTTATGGCTGAATACAAATTACAACGTATAATATACGCAACAAAGTAATAACATACTAATTACAAATATATTAACATAGAAGAAGGTAACTAGAAGGGGATGAGATACTAGAACAGAGGAGGGGATGAGAGATAATTGACAGCAAAAGATTCGACATAATTTGTATAATTGTTCTTCTAACTCCTAGTCCTTTTTAACAAATGGTTATTGGGCCTGGATCCCAAATAAAAGCCTCTAATAACCCATAGGCCCTTACGGAGTCAGCTTGGTTCACAACAATACTCCCGCCCTCAAAATGAACCTTGTCCTCAAGGTTCGAGTGGAGCCACCGTTACAATACAATAGTAAATCTGTCCAGGCTTGAAGGTGAGTCGAGAGCTACTGCTTTAGTGTTAGAGTGAAACCAAGAGTTGCTAACCTTAAGTACTGATAAATCAACTCCAGTGCCCTTTGCAGATTCTAAATTACCAAGATGAATAACACAAGCCACACCTCCTGTAATTACATCAGTGGTCAGGCCTTCATGTTCCACCGGTTGCTCTTCAATGTTTCTAAGGCCACTGTTAGTTAAAGCAGCAGTAGCAATTGAAACTAATCTCACCAATTCAACCGCATTAGCCACTTTGCGTGAACATATGCATACATATCTCTTAAAATTGCAAACTTCACGTCGCACTTCAATCTCTGTGCTTGTGCAATTGTGTTGGATAGCTCTCTATTTTGTCCATCCAAAGGGTTAGCCGTGGAAAAATGCCAATACAATAGAATTGATATCAAATTGATGAGCACTTTTAATGTCAATTGATGAAGATCATGTTTGTCGGCAGAGAGAGGCATGTTGCTTATAGATAGATTAGTTATTGCTTTAAAGATTTCCAAAAGGACACCATCCATGTCTTCAAGAATTGGTACATCAAAAGTACCTCCTCCAGGATCAAAGACTCAAATCATTTCAAAAGAAATTTGACCTCTAGAAATTCTCTCTGTTTGTCTGGCTATGACACGGATAAACTAGTGCAATTCCTTCTCTGTGAAATTTTCCAACTATGATATGGAGAACTGATTAATGAATCAGTAAAAAAGTCAGTTAATGGCCTGGTAAAATCGCAAGTCCAATAATCATGCATCATTGGTGAGGAACCATCTTCAGCGAGAGAAGTAGGAAAATCAGTTAATGACCACAATGATTGTACGAAGCTAGCAAGACTTATTGTAGGATGTGTCATTCTTCTGCTCTCCAAACTTGCATCAAATTTCAAATTCATGCATTGAGAACGGAAAGCAAACAGTCCCCTGGAGCTCTTCTCCCAATCCTTAATCCGAGTGTTCATTTCCAAGTGGGTGTAATTGTAATTAATTTGCAAAGAAGCAACAACTGTCCCTGGAAGATTCAAAAGAAAAATGGAAAAATGCATACACCATCGTTGTCCTGGATCCCACACTTGAGTCATATAATTAACATACGCGATGAAACAAAACGTGTCAATAGATCCCAACAAAAGTAATGACTTAGTCTCATGCTCTGAGAAAAATTCAAGAAGATACATGTCTTCAAAGGACGCAAATTCAATTTGTTGTTTCGGAGAGCCAGAATCCTAAGAAATTGATGTAACATACCTCTCTGACATATCTCTTTGGGGACTACCATGAAACTGTTGGATTTCGCTGATGTCAAGATCTATATCATCTTCATCAGACATTTCGATTTGATCATCTAATGGCGCCAAGGTGAATACTTTGGGGCAGTTATTTAACATTTAAGTCGTACATCTTGTGCGCATCAGTTTTGGTCGGGTATTCAAATTTCTCATCAAAGTTCTGAGGCAACAACGAATTGGATATATCGCTCCTTTGTGGATGCACATGTGCAAGATATGGTGAAAGTATATCTAGCTCACTGAAACCTGGCGAAATAGCCTCAAAAGGACTTGGGTACTCAAAAGGACTTGGGTACTCAGTCACAGTGGGTACCTGCTAGAGATTGGCCAAACGACCTTCCTGTGATTTGAGATGTCGTTTGCGGAAGTGAATTAACACTTTCGCAGCGAACTGTTTCCAATCTACCAATTGTTTGTTCTGGAAAAGCCATTGGTACCACGTCAACGCTGCTCCGTCAAGATAAGACAAGGCGAGAGATAACTTGTGGTTTTCTGCAATTTCATAGAAGTCAAAGTACTGTTCAGCCTAGGAAATCCATAACTCTGGATTCTCGCCACAAAATCATTGAAATTCTATTGTGCTAGGTTTACTCATCGAAAGGTTTCTGTAGAATTTCTTAGCTTAGGTCCAAGCTCTGAATTCAACCATGGAAGATCCTAAGTCTAGAGAGAATATTTTGGAAAAGAAAATTTGTTCTGTTTGTATTGATCTTTCTCAATGTACAAATGCAGTTCTAAATAGCCAACTGCCCACGTGCTATCTCTAACAAACTAACATTTGTCCTGCCAACTAACTGTTAATACACAATCATTAAGCTAACTAATCAACTCGACTAATCTAACTTCCAATACTCCTCCTCAAGCTAGAGGATGAAGAATTTTGAGTACTCCAAGCTTGCTCAACAAATACTCATGTTGAGTTCTTCCAAGCCCTTTTGTGAGTATGTCTGCTTGTTGATCTTTTGTTCCAATGTGATGAGTCTACACAATTCCAGCCTTAATCTTGTCTCTAATAAAGTGGCAATCTATTTCGATATGTTTAGTGTGCTCATGAAAGATGGGGTTTGCTGCAATCTGTATAGCAACCTTGCTATCATAATAAACATCCACGGGTTGCTTGATGAACATATCTAATTCTGTGAACAATCCTAATAGCCAAGTTATTTCTGAGGTTGTAGTGGCCAAATTTCTATATTCTGCCTCAGCAGAACTTCTAGACACAGTTTGCTGCTTTTTTTATTTCCATGAAATTAATGATTCTCCAAACTTCACTAGGAATCCTGTCACTGATCTCCTGGGGTTTGGACATGCAGCCCAATCTGCATCACAAAAACATGTTAGAGAGTCAGCTTTGTTACTGCTCATCAATATTCCCATTCCAGGTTCTTGTTTGATGTATTTCACAAGTCTAATTGCTGCATTCCAGTGAGACTCCTTAGGTGTCTACATGAACTGACTTAACGTTTGTACAGCAAAGCTTATGTCAGGTCTTGTAATTGTTAAGTACAACAATCTTCCTATCAGTCTTTGATAAGCTGTGATATCTGTCAAAGGAACATCCTCTGAGTTTCTTGTGTGTTCATCATACTCAATAGATGTGAATTTCTGATTAGGATCCACAGGTGTGGATGCTGGCTTTGCTCCTCCTAGGCCCAAGTCTGAAATTATCTACAGAGCATACTTCCTCTGATTCAGCAATATCCCTTTGCTAGATCGAAGAATCTCTATTCCAAGGAAATACTTCAACTCTCCCAAGTCTTTCACCTTGAATTTATGATGCAACACCTCTTTGGTTTCATGAATTAGATCATCATTGCTCCCAGTAATCAGTAGGTCATCTACATAGACTAAGATCACCACGATGTCATCTCTTCTTCTCTTGGTGAACATTGAATAGTCATATAAGCTTTGGCAATACCATGCAGCTATCAATGCATTTGATAGTTTGATGTTCCATTGCCTTGATGCCTGTTTCAGGCCATACAATGACTTCAACAACTTACACACTTTAGCCCCTCCTTGACCTTTGAAGCCCTGTGGAAGCTCCATATACACCTCATCAAGTAAGTCACCTTGCAAGAATGCATTGTAAACATCCATTTGAGATAAATTCCAACCTTGTGAAGCTGCCAATGCAGTGATGGTTCTGACAGTGACCACCTTGGTCATCGGAGAAAATGTTTCATGATAATCAAGGCCCTCTTGTTGACTGTAGCCCTTGGCAACCAATCTTGCTTTGAACCTTTCAATCTCTCCATTAGCTTTGTATTTCACCTTGTACACCCATTTGGAACCCACTGCATTTTTACCTTTTGGAAGGTCAACCACTTCCCATGTGCCATTGTCTTCTAGAGCTTTAATCTCCTGTTTCATTGCATCCACCCACCTAGTATCTTTGGAAGCTTCTTTATAGTGGTGTGGTTCTATGACTTCAGAGATTTTTGCTACAAAACTTCTACAATTATTAGATAATTTGTGATATGACACACAGTCAGTCAAGGAATATTTTGTTGCCAAATTGGCTAGTGATATAATCTTCATGCCAAAGGGGTGCTTTAGCATTTCTTGTTGATCTTCTTGGAGCAATCGGAGCCACATTTTCCTGAGAACTTGGGACTATCATCTGTTCAACCTCATCAGCACTATAGTCAACACTAGGAGAGGAGACTACATCATTATCATCAGCCTCAGTGACAGTAGTGTCAATATCAAGACAATTTCAAGTAGTTGTAGTATCATGTATAACATCATCGATAGGCATAGAACTAGTCTCATCAATAACTATGTTTTCATTTGTAACCACTGGATCTGAATGAATTTCATCATAATGATGAGGTAATGTAGGATCAGTATTATTCTCCTTAACATGGCTTATATCAAGGAATGGATCAGGTTCATTAGAAGAGGTCTGGCCAAAAGAAAATCAGTGTTCCTTGAATACTACATCCCTACTAACAAAGAACATTTTGGTTGCAAGGTCGAGAAGCTTATAACCTTTTTAAGTAACAGAGTACCCCAAGAAAACAGCTGCCTTGGCTCTTGCCCCAAACTTATCAGTCTTGACTGGGTTGGTAGCGTAACACATGCAACCAAATACCTTCAAGTGACTGAACAAAGGAGTTTTTCCATATAATAGTTCAAAATGAGATTGACCCTTCAACACATCACTGGGTAATCTATTTATTAGATAAACAGCTCCTTCAATGCATTCACCCCAATATCTGGCAGGAATATTTGCTTGAAACTTCAGAGCTCTTGCAACACTTAGGATATGTTTGTGTTTCCTCTCAACTACCCCATTTTGTTGAGGGGTATGAACACAACTACTTTGATGAATAATACCATATGAAGTAAATAAATCACTACAATTTTTGTTAAAAAATTCAATACCATTGTCCGACCTAACAATCTTCACAACAGATGCAAACTGAGTCTTTATTTGAGATAGAAAATTTCTAAGCACCACAATTACATCACTTTTCAGACTTAACAAGTATATCCATGTAAATCTAGTATGGTCATCAACAATAGTGAGAAAATAATGTTTGTTGTCATGGGTAGGAGTCTTGTAAAGACCCATACATCCATGTGCAGCAACTCAAAATGTATCATGCTTCTAGTAGAACTAATAGGAAAAACCAATCTACTCTGTTTAGCTAGTGGACAGACTGGACAGTCATTGTTTGCAGTGACATTCAAGTCTTTATTTTGTAGGAAACTTAAACTCTTCATAGTCTTAGTTGATGCATGTCCTAGCCTCTTATGCCATAGATTTCCATAGTGCATCTTCTTTCTACAACTGCATTATTTACTGAAGTAGTCATATCCTTCTTACGATTATCTTGCTTCAGAACATACAGGCCACATTGTTCCTTACCAATCCCCCTCACCCTGCCACTGTAAAGATCCTGAAATACACAGAAATCAGGGAAAAAGTGACAGAGCAGGATAGGCTCTTGGTCAATTTGGAAACTGACAACAAATTATATTTGAAGTCTGGGACATAAAGCACATTATCCACCAGCATATTCTCAAGAAATTCTGCGATTCCAATATGTGTTATATTAGATTGCCCTCCATTAGGCATATTTACTTGTTGCTTACTATTGATTTCAGTCTTACTCTTTAGCATGTTATAGTTAGCAGTAATATGGTGTGAAGCACCTGAATCCACAATCCACTCATTAGAATATAGGTCTGCTATTAAGGAAGTAGCAATACCTGCCAGATTGCCTTGATGCTCTCCAGTGTCCCTTTTAGCATGCAACATCCCCAAAACCTGTTTGTGTTGTTCTTCTGTGAAAGAATAATATTGGCCATTGTGTTAGTATCCTGGTTGTTCACCTTTGTAGTAGTGTCCAGGAGTTACTCTCTCCTGTGCTACAAAACTTCTGCCAACATTTGTATCCACAGCAACTGTATTAGCTACAGCAACTGCATTAGCCATAACTTTCTTCCCTTTCCAGTCAGCTGGATAACCAATCAGCTGGTAACATTTCTCCTTCAGATTCCCCTTGAGACCACAATGTGTGCATTGCATGAAAGGTTTCTTGCCTCTATATGGTTGTTCGCGATCAACCTGCATAGCTATCAGATCACCTCTTCCTCCTGTTATTCCAAATGAACTGGACATGTGTCCTTCATCTTCACTTATCATGGCATAAGCCTGGTTCAATGTAGGCTCAACTGTTTTCATCAGAATTTGTCTTCGCGCTTGTTCATACGATTCGTTTAAACTAGAAAGAAATTGAAGTAACCTCTGTCACTGTAAGTGTTCGATGTAATCCGATTTTGCGCAATCACAACCTGGTGAAGGCACTAAAGCATCATATTCAGCCCAAAGTTCCTTCAATTTGGTGAAATATGCAGCCACAATGTCAGTCCCTTGAGAAATCGTAGCTATTTCTCTATGCAATTGGAAAATGCGAACTCGATTCACTCTATCGAATCGCTCTTTGAGATCTTCCCAAACCAGATGTGCATTAGATGTGTATACAATTCCACTAAGGGGATTCTTCGACACTGTGTTCATGATCCAGGACAACACAATCGCGTTACATGTTTCCCAATCTTCATGCAGATCTGCACTGAATTGATTCTTTCTGCAAGTGCCAGTTATGAACCCCAATTTTCTCTTAGCTTGTAAGGCGATACAGATCGATCCTCGCCATAGTCCGTAATTATCTGATCCAATTAGTTGTGTTGGAATCAAAGTCGATCCCGGAGTATTCGACGGATGAACCTACAAATATATTAACATAGAAGAAGGTAACTAGAAGGGGATGAGATACTAGAACAGAGAAAGGGGATGAGAGATAATTGACAGCAAAAGTTTCGAACCGTTCTTCTAACTCCTAGTCCTTTGTTAAGTGGTTATTGGGCCTGGATCCCAAATAAAAGCCTCTAATATCCCATAGACCCTTACGGAGTTAGCTTGGTTCACAACAGAATTCTTAAAAAGGAGATAGTATAATCTATATCCTCTGTTGGTGTGGTCAGCTGCTTGCTTTGACCTCTATCCATCTGGCGGCTTTTGAAAAAAACCTTTCTTTTTCTCAAGCGTATATAGCTAATTTCAAGTTGTATGAAACTTTAGGATCTAAAGATATATATAGTAATCATCCTATGTGTGAACTTACAATATGGCATTTAAGAGTGTTTTTGGTAATGCAACTTGAAATACCCGTTATGTTTCTTAATGGGTAGACTAAGTGCAGAGAAAAAAACTGCCATTTAAACATATATTTTCAAAAAAAATTCAAGGCTCTTGGTTTCTCACATATATACAATCAACTTCTTCATTGATATGTCATCATACGACTTGAAAGGGGAAAAGAATGCATTTTATTGTTCAATTTCAGTTTCTGTTTTTTCTCAGAGATCATGATCCTTTGATGGTGGGCCTGTGCTTAGCACGGGCCATGGTCCATCTAGTATATATCTATATCTATATTACCTTAAAAGCATGAACTCCTAACTTGAATGTTAAATTACTATAATATCCCTAACTTAGGTTGTGACTTTTTCGATGAATTGTGACTTTTCCGATAAGTTGTGACTTTTCTCAAAGGGTTGTGATTTTTCGATGAGTTGTGACTTTTCCAAAGGGTTGTGATTTCTCGGAAAGGTCATGACTTTTCATATAAGACACAAAAACATATGTTCATATGAGTTGTGACTTTTCCGATCAGTTGTGACTTTTCTCAAAGGGTTGTGATTTTTTGATGAGTTGTGACTTTTTCAATAAGTAGTGACTTTTCCAAAGGGTTGTAATTTCTCGGAAAGGTCATGACTTTTCAGATAAGACACAAAAACATTTGTTCTAATTACCCTTTGTTGACTATAAATAGAGGGACTTCCACTCATTTTTCAACCACAATTGTTTTTAATCTTCTACTCTTCTTCTTGTTGTATTTTAAAATTTTTGTGTGATTTATTGTAGTTGAGTGAGTTAAAAGTTTAGCGGAATATGAGGTACCACTATTCTGATGAAGTAAATCGTTCTATCCTAAAAGGGTATATTCTATAACTTCAAGTACTTGAGGAAAATAATTTTGATGATATAATAATTATTTTTTTCTTAATATATACATTAGTATGTAATGTTCCAATAAATGAAGTTAACATGATGTAGTCTAAAATTTATTTGTTTTGTTAACAATTTCTCTTGTGATGTAGACATATGCTTCTGAATATCTTTTTCCAAAAATTTAAGAGAATTGTCGCAAATTTGTTTTTTTGTATGCTCAAAGACAAAAAGAAATGACTTTTTTTTTATTCAAAAGCTACTTATGTGATTTAGATTGTCAGAAAGTTTTCTTCAAAATAGTTAATACTATATAAACATTGCCCTTTTATTTTATTTATTTACTATTTCTTAATATTTCAGTATTTTAGACGAAGAAAAGTTCATATGACTTGTAATAACGTCAGTTGAAGTTTGTATTAGTTTAATTTTTATATACACAACAAATATCATTTATAAGGTAATATTAGTGAGATACAACTAATTACATGATTGAACCTCATCAAATTAAAATAAATATAAACATTATTACATTTAATTAATAAAAAAATTCATTGACCATCTTCATAGGTTCACGTGAATAACAGTTATATATGATGATCCACATTGAACATTCACAAAAGAATCTACAATATTATGTTGTACTAAACTTATTATTCAAATCTTTGCTTAAATAA
>NW_006239099.1:880116-930503 GCF_000226075.1 Solanum tuberosum | reverse complement strand
ATATATATATATATAAAAGTCCAGCCAATCCATAAGACTAAAACCCTCAAAACTACCTCCATTTTTGTTCAAATTAAGTGACATTCACGAATTCCAATAGCTCCGAGCTTGTAAAGGGAGTTTTTGAAGGAATTAGAATCGCTCATGTCATGAGGATTATGGACCTTCCAATGGTGATTATGATAAAAAAAAACGCTTCACAATTGTCAATCAAGTCCATTTTCTGTTGTACGATTATTTTTGTACTACGATATTATCTTTTAGCTTTCGATCCTTTATTTGTTGACATGTATCACAAAAGATCATTTAATTTTCCCAAAATTTTTCATTCAATAAACTACTGTCTGATTACTTTTGGATCTCAAAGACGATGATTCTCACCCCTTGTGTTAATCCCTAGGTGTTACCTCCCAACACCCACTTTATCTATACAAAACATGATACTAGTTTCCCAAATGGGAGAAATGAATTCAGTGTGTTGCTTATTCATTCTATTCTAGTGAAGCCTCTAGACTATATAAATTATTGAGATCAAAAGTTAGAAAGTTTGAGGGGCATCCACAAGTATAAGAATTGGAGTTTTATACTCTTGTAGTTGATAAGAAATGGAAAAATGTGGGCATGGCTCCAAAACCTCTATGCGGATCATATATGAAAGCTAACAGTGTTGTTCATTGGATGGATTGAAAAAATGACATCATATAATCCCTTAACAACTTGAGGGAAGAGGTGAAGTCCCTTCCAACTCAACATGGTCTTGAAACACCATCATATTTCTTGTCGTTAGTGGAATTGAGGAATTGTCTATGTTGTGTAATACTGATTATAGTTAGTACGTTGATATTGGTGTTTTTAAAAAATTGGGCAGTAAAAAGTATTTATTGAAATATCTCTCAATATTTTTATTAGGCATAATAGGGATTTAAATAGTCAACTTGATAACATAATCTGCAGAAAATCGGCATAACAAAAGTTGAGAAAAGGCAATGTAATCTCAACAATTAAAACAACCTAACAAATATTTAAAGTTCAAGTTCATCCTAAAAAGTGGTTACTTATTATGTTAAAATATGACTGCAGTAACTAAAAGCAAACTCAACGCTCCTCCTTTTCTTTAGATACTGCAATTTAAAAAATTTGCTTCTCCTCGATTACTGCTTCTACAACTTGTCCTTGAAGATTGTTCTTAAGTTTGCACACTTTTGTAAAATGACCAGCTTGTCTGCAATTTCCACATATTGCATCAGGTCTCCACCAATAAAATGATTCCAAGTGTGTTTTCCTTTTGTAGTATTTGTAAAGAGGATAATTACATATATATATTTTTGCATAAGAAGCACCCTCGCTAAAATTATCTTGCCTGAAAGATCTTCTTTGATCTTGTGCTTGAAGAGCAGTTATTAATTAGATCTTCAATAGAGATAGCAGAGGGATCTTTAGACTCTTCCAGAGACAAAATTTTAAACTTGAATCTCTCTAAAATTTTCACGATAATTTTTTCTACTATTCTGTCGCCTTTGAAATCCTCGCCAAGCAATCTGATTTTAGTAACAATCAAAGAAATCTTGTTAGAATACTTAACAATAGTTTCATCCTCTTCCATCCTAAGAGATTCAAAATCCCTTTTCGAATTCGTAATTTACATTTGTCTGACTCGGTCACTTCCTTGAGATTTTATTTTTTAAAAATTCTCAAGCTTCTTTTGTCGTCTCACAAGAAATGATTTTAGAAAAAATCCAATCCGCGACTGAAATTTTGAATTATAGTTTTGACTTTGAATTTTTTGGTTTTCTCATCCCAATAAGATTTAATTAGAGTAACGATGGGATTTTCAGGGAGTGATTTTAAGGGTATATCTTTCATTACAACTTCCCACATATCATAGGCTTCAAGATATGATTTCATTTTCACTGACTATATCTGATAGTTTTCACCTGTGAATTTTTTTAGGGAATTCAAAAAGAGACTGTTGTTAGCCATTATTTTTGGTTAAAAATTATTTTAAAAAAGCTTGTGCATTGAAAAAAGCACATATTGAAAATAGTAGCCCTAACGGGTTAAAATGTGTAGCCCTGACGGGTTAAAAGGATGGAAAAATAGCCCATGCGGGTTAAAAGTGGCATGCTAGTTCTTTGGAAGATTTCACATATCCCGTAAGATCAATGCAACTCTTGATACCACTGTTGGAGTTTTTGAAAAATGGGGAAGCAAAAAGTATTGATTAAAATGTCTCTCAATGTTCTCATTAAGCATAATAGGGCTTTAAATAGCCAACTTGATAAAATAATCTGCACAAAATTTACATAAGAAAAATTCAAAAAAAGCTAAATAATCTCAACAATCAAAACAACTTAACAAATATTTACAATTCAAATTATCCTAAAACTAGGTAACATTTTATGTTAAAAATGACCGCAGTAACTAAAACCAAACTCAACAGTTGATATATGATGCTTACAGAATTGAGGAATTGTTTGTGTTTAACTAAAGATAGCATTTTTATGGATTATATTCAGTATTTTGTGTATACATATAATTTTGAAATGATATTAGTTTGGAAAGATGTAGAGTTCTTGATTCAAAGTGGCACACAACTAGATTCTTACAAACCAAAGAAGAAGAAGTTCAGGGTGATAAATGTTTACAGTAATGTAAATGCAACAACTAGATACATTCCAACCATTAACTCGCTCAAGACTATCATGGGGGAAAACTTTTGTAATGACCCTGCGGATAATTACAGTGTTGATGCCTCTAATTCATCATTAAGAGTGTTTCTATAGCGACGTTATGATTGACAGTTTAGTCACCTAGTCATTCGTTTGGTTTTATGCGAGTTTTAGTATTTTGGAGCTTTTGAACCTTGAATGGTCATTAGTTATCTAAAATTCAAGAAGATGATTTGACAATACAATTCTGACAATTCTTACATAAGCAATTTGCAGGAAGTAAACGAAGTTTTTCCTTTCGAAATCCACTCCTACAGTCATGTCTTTCAGTATTGGGACTAAAGTAAAGTACTTGAGAGTTGCTCTTCTCCCAAAGCCCTCCTTCCGGTGGATCAGAGTTACTCGAAAACCATGACAGGTGCTTGAGATCAGAACTGCTTACAGCAGCCTTGACCTGGTCCAATAGAAAGGGAAAGGTGAAAGAAAAGAGAGTTTCAATCCACAAATGATCCGATACATATAAAGATGCTACTGGAACTCAAGTCCGTTAAACCTTGTTGAGCGAGAGGAACGGAGAACAGATAAAGAGTTGTAGCTCATCTCTAGAAGAGTCATTTTAGGCTATTAGTATGGTTGGCATGACTCTCGAGGCTTTCTATGCGAGTTTGTGCAATAAGACGTTTTAAATTTCAAGTTAAGTCCAAAACTTGATTTTAGTCAATATTTTGAGTAAAGGAGCTCGGATGAGAATTCCGTCAACGCAGTGTAACAGCTTAGAAATCGGAAAGTTGGATTAAGAAGGGAAAGTTTAGTTTTTCAATACTGGTACTGTGATCGATAAGTCCCATCTATGGACCGTAAAAGGGTCTGCGAGCCATAGAAGTTGAGTCTTAGAATTTGAGATGAGTTTTGGGAAAATTTAAGTTTATTGAAGTTTGAACTATGAGTGAACTGGACGGGTCGTAGTAAGTTTGATGGATCGTAGGATGGTTTCATAGGATTGAACCAGACTTAGTGAAATTTTGGACTGAAAGCTGAGGACTACAAATAGGGTCTACGGACAATAGAATGTTTGACAGTTCGTAGAAGGGTTTCGTAAAAAGTTGGCCAATTTTGTGTCCCAGTAACTTGACCTACTGTTGACCAGTACGGTCCATAGAATATTCTACCATCCATAGGTCCAAGCCATAGAGTCCTCCGACATTTATTTCTTAAGGGTATTTGGGTCTTTTCCTATATATTTAATACCTATACTATATCGTTTTGATGTTAATTTAAAGACCTATTACTAACTTTCAACTACTAAATCTACCTAAAACCCTTTAATTCTCTCAAATCCCCAATTCTTATCCAAGTTCATCCCCTCCAATTTTCTCAAGCTCAAGGAAGAAAGCTAGAGTTTCGAGCTTCAAGTCTCTTTTTTTCTCCATTGCATTTAGGATTTGCTTATCAATTTATGTGGGAATTCACCAATGAATTTTCATTCATTAATTGGGTCCCAAAATATCTAAATTATTCCAATTCAAAGGCACCTAATTTTGATTAGGGTTCATGCAATTTCCATGGGACTTATTTGATTTTGAGTTAACTGTTCAATTTCAATCTTCCTATGCATGTTTAGATTCAATTATATAGTTTTCAATCAAGTTCATATGAACTCATGCATTATTAATGATTTGACTATGAATTTTTTAAGAAAGATTATGAAGTTATGAATATGATTTATGATAGTTATGCATGATTTATGAAAAATATGTTTACGATCTAAGGTTGCTTTTAAGAAATGCATCAATGAAATTGTGAAAGGTTTTCTCACATGTTAATAAATCATGATTGGTGGAAGGTTTTCTCACACATACATGATTCATGATTTATGGAGCTACTCTATGATGATTTATGATTAGATTAGTAACTTAATTGTGCTTTTCAAAGTATGACGTTATGAATATGTTTATGACTAATTATGTTCGGATTTTACTTAGCACTGAGAGGACATTGAGATGGAGGCTCTCCCATTAAT
The DNA here is from genome assembly GCF_000226075.1 of Solanum tuberosum. Lineage (NCBI taxonomy): Eukaryota > Viridiplantae > Streptophyta > Magnoliopsida > Solanales > Solanaceae > Solanum > Solanum tuberosum. The sequence goes on along the minus strand of NW_006239099.1, from coordinate 925,814 downwards.
TGAGATCGGGTCTTTAGTAGCAATCTCATTGTCCCTAACTACATGCCCTTGTAGGAATCTTCTTAGAAAGACATAGCTAGTGGATCCACATTAAGCTAGAAGTTTATGGTTCTTACCTTGGCAAGTAGGACATATCTTTCGGCGTGGAAGCAAGAAAACTGATTCCACGTTATAGCTCATGTGGTCTATGTTGGTTATTGTTAAACATCCCACAAAATGAACTACATTACTTTAGAGGTTTTATGAAGCTTTAATTATGTTATAAATTGCATTGACCATGTTTATGACTTATGATTTTTTAAAGGCTTTTACCATGATTTACCTTGGTTATGCATATCATGTTCTAATGTTCTCATATGCTCATGTATCATGTTTTCATACATAACCCCATACTTAATACATTCCATGTACTAATGCATGTTTGTGCCTATATTGTTTGATAATGTATGGTCCGACGTTTCTCCTCCTCCTACTTGTGACTAGTTAATTGAATTCCCATTGAAGACATGGTAAGTCTTCATTCTCTAAGTACCATGTCACCTTTAATGTGATTTTTTTATGTCTTTGGTTTCCAGATGTTGTACGTGGTGTATGGGTTACGTCCCAACCACTCTTTTGATATATTAGATGGGCTTGTCAAGACTATGATTACATTTCCATTTTAATTTCAAAGTATTCTAATATGAGACTCTCTACTTACATTCTAATTTTGTCTGCTATTTTGTGTTTATGCATGTCAAGTGACTTGTGTAGGGCCTCTCGTAGTCCTATATTCTATGTCACGTCTAGGGTGTACTTTAGGTCATGACAAACTTGGTATTCAAAGCATAAAGTTCCAAAAAATGTCTTGGGATGTCTGACAAGCCGTGTTAAGTAAAGTTTTGTTCATAAATGTGAAGCGTACCGCATTTATGAATAAGAGGCTATAATGAATTTAGGAAAGTTCACTTCTTTCACTACTCTAAAATTGTGTCGTAGAGTACATCTCTATAAAAGTCCTTTACTAACTCCTATTCAATGCTTTTCAGGATATAGATCTCTGGAGAGCATATGTGAGAAGGAATTGGTCAGAGAATGTGGAGCCTGATGTTTCTCATGTTCCGGTTGATCCTTTGGTTGAACAAGTGAATAATGTCGAATTTTAATCACCTTTTAAATTCTTAGCTAAAGTTATGACGGCCCAAGCAAATAGAGAACTCGTTCCTCTTGTGAACCCAAATGTAGGTACGGCGGCAACAAGGATAAGGTACTTCACTAGGATAAATCAACTAAAGTTTCATGGATCGAAAGTTTCCGAGGATCGAAAGTTGACGAGGATCGTCAAGAGTTTATTGATGAGTTGTGATAGTGGGTATTATAGGAGTGTCACTAGTGGAAAAGGAGGAATTAGTCGCTTACTAACTTAAGGGATTTACTCAAGTTTTTTGTTCAAACAGTAGAATAAAGAGAGGGCTATTGATGTGGGTCCACTTGATTGGGAGAAATTCAAAGGGGCATTTCTTGATCGTTTCGTTCCCCTTGAGATGAGGGAAGCGAAGGTTCTTGAGTTCATAAATCTTTGACCAGGGAACATGAGTGTTAAGAATTATTCTTTGAAGTTCACACAATTGGCTAAGTATTTTCCGACTATGGATGCCGACTCTAGAGAAACGATGAGTAAGTTTGTGTTGGGTGTGTGCAAGGAGTACCCCTATCCATTATCTCCGATCGTGGTACCCAAGTTACCTTTCAATTTGGAAGTCTTTCCAATACGGTCTCGATACTCGTGTCAAGCTTAGTATGGCCTTTCATCCTCAAACTGATTGTCAAGCGGAGCGCGTACTATCCAAACTTTGGAAGATATGTTGAGAGCTTATGTAATTAACTTCAAGGGTAATTGGGATGATCATTTGTCTTTGATTGAGTTTGCATATAATAATAGCTACGGTTAAAGTATTGGCATGGCTCCTTTTGACCCTACTTATGGTAGGAGGTCTAGATCTCCTATAGGTTGGTTTGAAGTTTGTGAGGTTGTTTTGATAGGTGATGAGTGGTAGATTTTCACTCATGTAAAGTTGATTTATCTCAATAATTAGTATTCTCAATGCCTAATTATGTCCTATTATGATGATATTTTGATGAATTGCAACTATAAAGTCTATTTGAGAAGGCATGGATGAAATGTTTGAAAGAATGGAAAAAAATATTAGAAGAGGTGCAAACTATACATTAATGATTTCCAAATAAGAAAGGCGAATCTCCTAGTGAGCATGACGTCACCCAAAGTGACAGTGCACAAGACTTATGTTTATCGAGGCAAGTCAGCAAACTCAAAAGAAAAGGAGACTCCCCGAAGGAGAAGGGCGACCTTGTTGACAATCACCGAAAGCGATAGTGCAAGGAGAAAAATTGAAGGCTCGGAAGGAAAACTATGATGGTATTGGGCTGATGCATGATTGGAGACTCGCTGAATAAGCTCGGTGAGCTCGACTAATGTCACCTAAAGGTAACGTGTTCAGTTTTGGGTAAAATGTTGCGAAACTATAAATATCCCAAAGGAGAGAGAAAAATGAGCTTTTTTTGGGTTGACGAGTGGAACACAGGAATAGAAAGAAAAGTTTTTGTGAAGAGAGAAACACACTACCTTGAGAAGAACACTTTCTAGTTTTTTGGGGTTTTTCAACTTTGTTCTTGAAATTGACAATTTGAATTGAAAGTGAATTTGTTTGTAATTGCTTAATCTCATGTTACACATGGCTTCTTTCATGAAAGGTATAATTTATTTGGTTTTGTGATGGGTGGCTAAAATCTCATGATTTAGGGGTGCACATATGGGGTTGGGTATTGATTTAATGTAGTGGGTATTGTGATATGCTCTATTTTGCTGATGTTCATACATGAATTTGGGCTTATTAGCATGTGGTTAACATATGGGTTAAAGTTGTAAACTTAATTCCTACTATCGATCTCCAATCGATGCTCGAAAGAGATGATTCGAGTGGGTAATTAGTCTCATACTAGCAATTTAGGTTTGATGGTTGTACCTTGCTTTAAAATAGAGGTTATGGATCGAATCTATTCGCCATATTTCTGCATCGAAAGAGAAAAGAGTAAGGTATTGGGTTGATGAGATTGGCATATAGACAAGACCAAAAGGAGATTCTATGCAAGGATGCTATGAGATCGAAAGAAGATTAGCTTCATTGAACATGACCTAGCCTATTCATAAATGTCCATCACTATATAGCAACACAGTTACCCTTATGTGACATTGATTTTCGATCCTCACACCCTTAGATTGCTTATGACTTCTTAAATTTTATGGAATCTTAGTTTAATTGTGACAATTGATAATCGAATCCTTTTATTAAATTGGTGGAATCATCTATCCAATTATTTTTACCACTACAAATGAATGATTGAACAATCCAAATTTCATGATAAAATTATCTATGATATACCATTCTCTGTGGGATTCGACCTTGACTCTTAGTTGGGTATTTTTATTGACTACGACTGTTGTCTCTTTTCATTTGTTTTAAGGAGTATATTTGAGCGTTATCGGAAAATGGTGTCGCTGCTGAGGAATGGTAGTTGAGAATTCTATTTGAGAAAACAATTTGTAAATTTGTTTAGTTGTAGTAGATTGTTGTTTTGTGTTGTTGTTGGTTGATTTGCAGGTCTTATACAATGAGTGACCATGGTAGTGACAATGATAGTCACTACGGTCAAAATGACAATATGGATGATTTTAATGATATACATGTGAATATTGTTCAAACCATGGGAGCCATCCGGATACCACCCAATGCTAGGAGGGTTGTGTTTTATGTAACCAGAACAATGTTGTAATATCTCCAACTAAGAGGAATGTTTGGGGATCAGCTGAATATCCTCATGAAAACCTTAGGAATTTTTTGGAGGTGTGTGGACCATTTGAGTTCAAAAACATCTCTCAAGAGTCTATGAGGTTGAGGTTATTCCCGTTCTCATTGATGGGTGAATCTACAAGATGGTTAGCGGAATAGTCAAATCACTCTATCACTTTTTGGGAGGATTTGAGTGGAGCTTTCTTGGAGAGATTCTTTCCCCTCTCGAAGATGGTGAAACTTAGAACCCAAATCCAAATCTTTAAGTGTATTGTAGGTGAACCTCTACATGAGACTTGGTTGCGGTGAAAGAAACTACTTTTGCAATGTCCAACACATGGTGTTCCGGACGATTTACTGCTGCAATACTTCTATTGTAGCCTTGATTCAGTTAATAAAGGTGTGGATGATAAGTTAGTACAATGAGGATTAATATGACAACCATATGATGTGGATGCTTTGTTGTTAGATGACATGATCAAAGTTAAGCGAGCATGTCATACTAGAGAAGACCAACTGTTTACTCTACCATTGAGCATGAGCAAAGAACAAATCGAGAAGGAAAACGAACGAGATGAAAACATGGACAAAATAATGACCCAACTCGATATGTTGTCTAAACATGTCATAGGAGGTGGATTTAGATCAGCGAATGTGATTGGAACTAACAGTGGGCAGTGCCAAGATGATACCAAGTTTAAGGCATTATATATTGAAGAAGTTAAATAATTGGAAAACCAAATGGGGGGTTCTCACCCAAATTACCAACAACAAAGTGGGAACCAAGGTTGGAACAAGGATCAAGATAATTGTTGGAAAGATTGGCGAGCTGGAAATTGGACAGATAGGGAGGCTGAAAAAGATAGATATGCTCCTCCACATGATCATCAATGACCAAATGACCCAGCTACGCCAGAAGGAAACTGAACTGAGGGAATGCTCACAAGGATCTTCAACAAGGTTAAAGGGTCCGATAATGTGTTGAAGGATTTGAAAAATGACTTCTCCCCTTTATCTCAAATTGTTACCTCTCATTCGGTATCTATCGAATAGCTAGAGACCCAATTGTTCCAGATCTCTACTCATCTCAATCCAAGGCAAAAGGGAACGTTGCCTAGTATTACCGTCCCAAACCTTAAAATGAATGTAGAGGAAATGAGAACTATTTCATGCCACGACATTAAGTAAGACACTTCTTTGGAGGCAATCCAAATCTTTACTTATTTTTTATTGCTTTCAATAATTTGTGTTGTGATTGTAGGTTGAAAATAAGTCAAAAAGTAGAAAAATAACATTAGGTGATGCTAAAACTAGCACGATGATCCACCGAAGGTGTTGTGCGTACTCATTCTTGTTCGCTTTCTGAGCTAGAATAGGAAAGTGTGTTATCCATTTCAGCAATTTAAGCTTAAAAAAAAGGCGATCCGCCGATGTATGGTATGCCAACTTTATTGAGTCCACCGAATCAGCTTTGAGGTTTCGTATTTATTTAGGAAATTTTGGTGACCTTAAAATCCAATTGGTGATCCACCAATCACACTCAGCAACATAACTCGTAACTGCCGAGAGTGCCCGATAAAAAAAAGCTGAGGGTTTTATCAAATTCAAAAGGAAAATCCTTTGAAATTTTTAGCCATTTCGTCCTTTTTTTTCTTGCAATAATTTGTTTGAATGCTTTAATGTAGAGTCATTAATGTGTGATTTTTTAGTGCATGGAGTGCATTTGCTTGCTAGAGTAGTTGACCGAACCCTATTCTCATGTTATTTTTGAGGTTTGCTTCTAGTTGAGGTTGATTTTCCATTTTTCGTTGTACAGTTTGAGCTTTAATAAGTGTTTTGTATATGGGCTATATTTGATGCATGTGGTTGTTCAATTTCATTGGGTAGTACAATAATGATCATACTGAATTGTACCCATGAATTGATTGTGTTTGTTTTTTTTCTAGAAATCGCTATATTTGAGTGTGTTGGTTAAATATTGAAATTTAGCCCTTAAAGTTAGAGGGTCTTAGTTGAATCTGATTCTTAATTAACAGTTAAATCATTCTAGCAAGACTAATGGAACAAGTTCAAGATTTGCATATATTGTACTAATCACACAAACACACGGCACATCATTTCACTATTAAATTATTAGTGTATCGTGTTCATGCTTCAACGTAAGTCATGTTATCTTATCAATTCCTATCATGTCATACAAAGATCCTACATAATGGGCTTATCAATCACACAGATCTAGCACAAACACAAAAAAATTGAAGGGGTATCAATTTCATGCAATACTACAATCATGCTTTTATTTATAGTCTACTTTTACAGTCAACATCCTAAAAAACATGCCGGTTCTATTAGGTTCGAAAGTGATTAGGGCGTCATGCGGAAGCTTACAATTCCAAATCATATTGTTGATAAATCAGACAACAAATAAAAGTATACTAAAGACATATTATTAATATAGTTTGATCAAATGACCTACATATTATAAAACTTATGTTGAAAAACATAAATATGTTTAGGAGAAAATCTCTCCATAAACAAAACTCTTTATTGACTACATTGTGGATGTTCTTGTGTTATGTTATGAGAATAAGGATCTTCAATTTAAAGATCTTCAAACTTTCCCTCTAAGGAAAGAATAAACAAAATAAGGAAGATAATTGTATTTTCCTTTTAGAGAAGTTCAAGAATATATGGTAATAGCCGTTGAAGTCTAGCTATGGGCAAAGTAGAGAGACCCAATGTAGTGGGGGCACGTGGTTTTCTACCAGTCGGGGTGGAAGTGGATTAAGGAGTAGTCCTAGAAGGCTCATTGGTATCTTGCTCGCTGAGTTGCTCTTGTGTTGAAGCCTCACTCATAGTTGGCATATCTATCTGGATAACTTATCTCGGTGTTGTCAGGTTGCCCTTATCATGAATCTTGGTGCCCTCAATTAATGCATCAATTGTAATCACTAGGACAATCGCCTCTTTGATAGGCAAAATGTCATGCATGGGAATGAAAAAGTAGTAGTCTTCTGGAAGGCCCTCTCGTGGATCTCAACAATCAATATGAGGGAAAAGTCGATCTGATACCCAGCCATCAAATAAGCTTCCATCATAGCTCGTTCCAAAGTCAACTTAGTGTCCACCATAGTAGGAGATAGTCTGGCATGGATAATGGACCACCAAAATTTCCCTAGAAAATTTAGGGATGCCTTTTCAATAGGGGCCTAGATATCGCGAACCCACTCGGTATTAACCCCCGATTAGCTATATAGCTGACTACCCATCACAACAAGTCATCATTTTATGTTGAATCCTGCATAATTGTTATGTTCCAGACTAACTAAATCTGGTATTCAAAATCCACCGTAGAGATGGCATGCTTATGTGATGGGCTGTAAATAAAATGGCGCAATGTGCACTCAGATAGGTTTACAGAAATGTCCCAGACTAGAGTGGTCAGAAGTGTAGGCCGATCCAACTCTTTGGCCCTTGAAGGTAAAGCATTCTTCATTGTGGTTGCATATGTGGCTTAAATTACACCTCCCTAAAGAAGTATAAGCAGTCATTATTCAAATAAAGAACCTAACAGAGGTTAGGGTCGATGCCACGAGGAATGAGGTCTAGATTTAAGCTAATTAACTGTTGATTGTAGCTTTAGTCAGATTATTTTTATAAAAAAATGGGGGTTTTAATAGAAAATATTGATTGATTTAATTCGGTAACAAGAATCCAAGTAAATGGGATTTAACTTTTTGTAGAACCAAGTAAAATATTTCAAGCCTTTGTGCCTTCTTCTCCTAGCTTCAATCTTCCAGAATAACATAAATTCCTTCACCAGCTTTGACATTACCTAAGAAATACCAAACTATCTAAATATATATATCCTTATTAGAGATATATCTTAGAGTGATTGTATATTATTTATATTCCTTATATATTGATTTAGTTTCCATAGTTTTAGCTTATTTATAACAGTAAAGATTCTCACTTATATCTTAGATTGATTGTAGATTTCCTTCCTGATCCTTATGGATCCACCCACTTGTATAAATACCCTATTCATTATTAATAAATCAACTTTACATCTTCAGTAAACTACTTTATGGTCCCAGAGCTATTCCGCTTAACAGCCAAAACATTTTCTGGGCAATAATTTATTTATTTTCAACAGCCATGGCTCCTTCGAACAGCACCTCAGATTCCCTCCCAAACCCTATAAATGAAACCACTTCAATTTTTTGGCACCCTCTAACAACATCATCTCCTTGAACAATAATGACCAACTTATCTCCATCAACGCCGCTGCCTAAGCCCCACTGAAACTCACCACCACCAACTACCAATCTTGGCAATATTAATGGGAAACACTACTCACTGCTTATGATTTTCTTCGGTTTATAAATGAACCACCATCCACGACCGCTATCTTAGTCTATAAACGACAAGACCATCTCATTAGAAGTGCCATGGTTGCATCCCTTTCACCAGAAATTATACTGTTTGTTACTGATGATTAAACTTCCTATACGCTTAGGCAAAACCTTGCCACGACTTATGTGAAGCCATCGCGTGCTCGCATAATGAGTTTGAGAGAAGATTTGAATACTATTCAAAAGGGAAATCTCTCTATTACTATGTATTTGCAGAAAATCAAAGAGATTTGCACCAAGCTTACTTCAGTTGGTGTTCACATCTCTGCTGATGAAGTTTTTCTTCATGTCGTACATGGCCTTTCTTCCGAGTATGATAGTATTTCCTCTACACTTCGTGCTCGTGAAATAGCCATAACATTTCAAGAGCTTCATGACAAGTTGACTGACTTCGAAGCTCATTTGTATCACGACCCGAGCCTACACCTAGGACGTGATACGGCGTACAAGACTCTGAAAGGCCTCATATCATTTCATAACATAAAACATAAGAAAATGGTACGGAATTTAAAATCTTTTAATCCATACAATCGAAAACTTTATTTAAAACAGCGGAGTCTAACTTTGTCTCACATGGCCATCTAATACAACTTTAAAATCAAAGATAGGGTCACAGCCCTTCAACATAGTCCGAAACGTAAAATGACATAAAAAGAACCTAGAAATAACAACTATCGTCCTCGAACCATGAGGACTCACAAACTAGCTTTGGAGAGAATCAATCCAAGCTTTGAACACTAGAAGTCACTTTAAGATCCAGAACCTACACTTTGTAGAAAATAGAAGAAATATGGATTAACACACAAAAAATGTACTAAGTATGATAGCCATGCAAAAATCATGCTAAAAAGGACATTTTCGATGAAAACCATGCTTTATGCCAATTTTGAGAAACATCATGAACTTTAGTATAAAATGCATAAGATACAATCATATTCAACATGTAAGCCATCACAACACATTAGAACCATCATCTTAAGTAACCCTACGCTATACTTGTGCAATGTAGGAATGGTATCCCATACTACCATTCTTACTAAGTACCACTTTGAGGAAACCATAGATGTACTTACCATTCTTCATTCTCATCTTTAGTCAATAACCACAGTTAAGGAACATTCACATTTAATAAGTCATGACAAGGAAAGTAACTCATAATAACATTTCCAAGTTAAGCATACTTCTTCACATTAAGCCTTTAAGTCAACATTCTCATTAGTATCATTATGAGCACGTTCATTTCATTAGATATTAAGACATTAGAGAAACACACCATAGCCCTCTCAAAGCCTACTCGTGCAATGCATGAATGGCATCCCATACTACCACCCACACTTCATAGAACCTCTTGAGTAACCATAGCACATAACTCACATGATGGGAATAAGCCCTAACCAACATAGACCATGTGATCTTAACATGGAATCTGGTGTAATGTCCCACACCAAAAAAGTTGGTCTACTTGCCTAAGATAGAACTGGTAACATTTTAGCTTAGGTGGATCCACTAGCTAATAACCTATGAGGGCACATATTCATGGGATAAGGAAGATGTTTATTGAAATCCGGCCTAACATGGGGAAAGCTTCCATCTTACCATATCCACTCGGTGCTAAGCTAACATTCCCATAAAGTAGTTCATTACTTTAACATTAGTACATATGAAAGGGTGCCATAAGCCTACCGATTCAAGGTACATTATTTAACACATGAAAGGGTTCCATAAGCCTACCAATTCAAGGTACATTATTAGGATAGCTCATTGAATTCTCATGAAAGGGTGCCATAAGCCTACTGATTCAAGGTTCATCATTTTCATTCATGGAAGAGTGTCATTAGCCTACCGATCCAAGGTACATCATTATAGTAGTTCATAGACTCATCATGCAAGGGCTACCACCATTAGGTCTACCGATTCAAGACAAAGCCTAGAATAATTCATTAATCATTTATGAAAGGGCTACCACGATTAGGTCTACCGATTCAATGTTCATTAAGTCAAGATACATTAGTTACACAAAAAGTGGATGCCCTAAGCCTACCAATTCAAGATGTATCATTACAATTGAAGAAACCCTTCACATTATATCATCATCATTCACAAGTGTATAATTGAGAATAACCTTTCAATAATAACACAATTGCATTGTAGTCATGATCACATTACTTTCGTTGAAATACACAAAGCATATACATAGCATCATGATTATACATCAATCTTCATACTTTGCCCTTCAAGGCCATGAATCACAATTCACCAACATGATGTTTGCGTAATCAAGACACAACTTCCGATGCAAGTTTCTATGATCGTACAATAGTTTAGTAACTCAACCAAAGGTTGGGATCATTCCCAAGAAAGTGGTTTTGAGAATTAATAGAAAAATAAAATTTACTTCTAACTAGTCGTAGCTAAAAACATTAACGATTAAAAACATTGTAAATTAAAGGGGGACACAAAACTGTCAATTAACAATGGGGTTTTGTCACTAGTAAGTAAAAAACAACATAATAAACAAGAATTTCTAAGTAATGAGAGGGGATCCTTCAGATGTGACGGAAATACGGGTTAAGCTAGATTATTGGGTACATGCTTTCGATTGAAGATTCACAGAATAATTGTGACTAGGCTAAACTTTAAGGGGGATAAGCTCTCTCTCGAGAAACTTACCCCGTTTCAAGTGTGTTCCTCTCGGACACCCTCTTGCGGCATGAAGACCAACCTACGCCTTAACCCACTCACTCTCTCGAGCTGAATGTGTGGACATGGGACTACGGTTCACTCTCTCGAGTTGAACCTCATGTCGACCCACTCGCACCAGCCATCAATTTTAGTAGTTTTAGTTTTACGACCTCTCTCTCGAGCAAGCTGAAAACACATAAATAAATTTGTATTTGCAACTACAAATTCATTAAATTCATCCACAACTACTAAACGAAATCACAATTAAACTACGATTAAACTATCAGCAAGCAAGAGCCAACAATTATCTTAACCCATATTCGCTAAATCACACCCCAAGAATTGGGTTTTTTAGCCACACATGTAGAAGAGATAGAAATTTATACCAAATTGAGATTGCATTCAACTGGGTAAGAAGATTTAAGTCTTGATACTAGCCAAAATTGAAGAATCCAAGAGACCCAAATCCAAATCTTGAAGATGAAACCCTTTGGATCTTCAAGTCTTCAAAACCCTCTCAAACTTAGAGCAAAAATATCAAGAAGTACTATTCAATATGAAAATTATAACAATTATTTGACACTTAAAACTAAAACGCTAACTAGTATTTATAGTTTTCACGGATTTGTGCTACAGCGGATCATTCGGCGTCGTTAGTCACAATCGCCGATCAACTCGGTGATTCGCCCTTTGGTGTAGTTCATTGCCGTCTTGCACCAGCCTTCAACATCGTCGTGCTCTGGGTCATTGGGCGACATGGTACTGCTTCACAGAACTTCTCAGCGATGCGCCGACTGCTCCCTTTTTCCGCCGACTTGATCCTCTCCTTCAGGGCTCAGCCCACTGGAATAAAAGGTGAAGTAAGACCCTTTGGCGACTCACCAAGTGGACTCGGCGATCCTCATGCCTTCATTTCTTTGTTCTTTTCAGCCTTTTTACGACGTAGTGTACATGCTTTCCTACAAACTTCAAATACCTAAAACTTAAGAGTTTTAATCAGATTTTGAGATAAAATAAGCATTTGAGGACACGATTTCCATTAAAATATGGTCATAGATGAGTCCAATTTGTGGACTCATCACAACACACCTAGAATTACTACAATTTAGGCATGAATAATGATAGAATTCAATAAACTAAATCAATATAGACATATTCTATTCACATGCTTCCATAATCAATCAACCCACATCATGAAGTCATAATTCAGTAATATAGGGAATTCATGGGTTCTTCGGGTATTTTCATCATAAATCAACAACTAAACATCAATTCAATCATAATCCATCATAAATAAACCATTGAAAATGTTTTGAAAGAGAACCTATGACTTAGATTGAAACCCTAGGTTTTGGGGAAATTTGGAAGCTTTGAAATCAAGTTTTGAAAGGACTCTATGGGTGAAAGCTACCCATAGATGAAAAGCCATCATACCTTAATGGAGTTTTCCCCTATATTTGAGAAGAAAGACCTTGGTTTTTCAAGCCCTAGCCTCCACTTCTTCTTCTTCTTCTTTGGGAACTTCTAGAGAGAGAAATATTGGAGAAGATGAACTTTTGGTTTTGATTTGGGTTTTTGGGAATAATGAAGTAAATGGGGTGTTTAATGACTTAAAATCATTTATATATGTGAAATAACACAATATAAATCGACCTCATAAAATAACTAATTAAAAAGGAATTTACAAAAACGACCCGCCTAAGGCAGCCCAATTTGAGGCACCACGAGAGGACCTCACGAGCCGTGGTCCTGCCCGTGGTCCTTGGGCAGTGGCTAAGGCTTGGGGTCTTGGCCTCTAAAATTTTAAGGCATGACCATGATACCTCCCACGATTCGTGGTCAAGACGACTGGTCGTGGTGAAGGTCGTGGTCCCTAGGCAGTAGCTAGGCTTCAAAGCATTGCCTTCCACAAGCCTAAGGGGTCTTCACGAGCCCCTTCACAAACCGTGGTCAAGACCACTGGTCGTGAAGGTGGTCGTGGTCTTTGGGCAGTGCTTTGCCAAGGTTGGGGCAAGCCTTGGCCTTTGGCTTAGGCTTTGCCCCTTTTGCCTTGGCCCTTGCCCTTTCAACCCCCAATCAAACCTTAGATGGTCTTCTAACTCTGGGGTCTAATTAATACCTTGACGTTAACTCTCACGTTTAGGCTCTAGTTTAACCTACTAATTTCTGAGGCGTTACAATTTAACTCGTCGGTCATCCCAAACTGTGGCGCCAATCATGGTGAACTTTGCTGCTAAACATGCCACTTCTACCAACCGAAATTTCAATCGAGGTACCAATAACTCACGCTCCAATCAAATTAATTTCCCTCCTTCCAATCGGAATGGAAATGGAGGTTAATTAGGAGGCCATTTTGGTGGTCAAAATAATCGACCCAGGGTCACTTGTCAACTGTGCGACAAACCTGGCCATCACGTGAAGCAATGTAGGAAATTACTCTCCATTTTATATGTTGTCACAAGTACTAGACCCAATGGTTCTTCAAGCAACTTCAACCGATCCAACGATCAGCAGCCCAAAGCTAACTTTGCTGCACAATCCACCAATGCAGATCCAAATTGGCTTGTCGATTCTAGTGCCTCTCACCATGTTACCCAAGACTTACAAAACCTTTCTCTTCATTCGGAATATGATGGCAATGAAGATGTCATGCTTGGTGATGGTAAATCTCACAAGATTACCCATACAGGATCTACTCTTTAACCCTTTTCCTCTACCCCTCTCAATTTAAGCAATGTTTTATGTGTGCCTCATATGAAAAAGAATTTTATCTCTGTTTATAAATTATGTAGCGATAATCATGTTTCGGTTGACTTCTCACCTTACTCGTTTGTTGTGAAGGATTATTATACGAGGGCACCACTAGTAGCTGGGAAGCCTAAGGGCGGTGTGTATCCATGGCCTTCCAAGTCCACTCTCCAAGCTATATCTAATGCTCAAGTCAACACCACTTCCACCACCACCGCTCCCAACTTGCATCGACATCTCGGCCATGCCTCCACTCCCACTCTTCGTCATATTTTGAAGCTTTTGAATATTTCTTCGTCTTTAGAGAAGAACAATAGTGTCCATTGAATGAATAATAGATCCAGATTCTAAAAATAATAATGCTTTGGAATAAGCATGAGTAATCAAATGAAATAAATTTCTTTTGCAATTCTTGTAAATGCACTAAAATGCACAGGACTCCCTTTTATAACTCATCAATACAAAGTTTTGCTTCTTTAGAATATATTTATTCAGATGTTTGGGGTGCTGCACCGGAAGTATCTATTGATGGTTTTCAATATTATTTAATATTTATGAATCACTATATGAAATATATGTGGCTATTTCCCCTAAAGAGAAAATCCGATGTTTCAATTGTGTTTCCAAAATTCAAACGAATTGTGGAGAAATTATTTCAAAATCCCATCATATGTTTTTATTCTGACAATGGCGGGGAGTTCCTTCATCTCTGTCCATTCTTTGAAGAACATAGGATATCCCATTTTCTCACTCCTCCCTACACCCCTGAACACAATGCCATTGCCGAGTGTCATCATCGCCATGTTGTGGAGACAGGTATCACATTATTACACAATGCCAATCTTCCTCTAAAGTTCTGGTCTTATGCCTTTATGGTTGTTGCCTACTTAATCAATAGGTTGCCCACCCGAACTATAGATGGAGATTCACCTTATTTCAGATTATATGGTACTCTAGCAAACTACAACAAACTTCGTGTCTTTGGTTGTTTATGTTATCTATTGTTGCATCCTTACAATCAGAATAAATTACATCCTCGCTCTACTCCTTGCATATTCCTAGGCGATTCACAAAATTAGAGTGCTTTTAAGTGTTATGATCCTGTAAATTCTCGCCTTTATTTATCTCGTCATGTTGATTTTGTGGAACACTCTTTCCCTTATATGTCTCTTGAACCAACAGAAAGCAGACCCCAAAATGACATTGTTGACTCTTGGGTTCCCAACCACTTTGTTATTCCTCTTATTTGTGACCAACCTTCATCTATCACCTCTCCTATGGCCTCTACTACACTGCCTCTTGGTCCCACATCTTCCAGCGGAGCACCTGACAATGCTTCTTTATCAAACGGAACTGGGGATTTATCCAGTCAACACTCAGGTATGTCTCTTTCTCATTTATCATCTTCTGTTAGTTCTACCTCTTCTGAACCCTCCTTACTTGATAACATTAATGAGTCAGATCAAAATTCAACCATTTAACCCTCTCATCCCATGACTACTCGGTCAAAGAATAACATTCATAAACCCGTTCAAAAGTTGTGTCTAAGTACTATTGTTCATGATTCTGCCAATCTGACTGTATCACATGTCTCACCATTAACCAAACCATCCCAATTATCTCCAACAACCAAAACCTCCACTAAGCCAAAACAACCTTCTTCCCTACCCAAGCCAATAGAACCTCGGACTGTTCGTCAAGCTTTAAAAAATCCAAATTGGTGTGCTGCTATGAATGCAGAGATTTCAGCATTGCAAAGTCAAGGCACTTGGTCTCTTGTGCCATATGTCCCTCATTCCAGGTATTTCGTGTTAAATATAATTCAGATGGTAGCATTGGACGTTATAAAGCTCGGTTGGTTGCTAATGGTTATCTTTAACGACCTGGTGTGGATTATTTTGAGACCTACTCACCTGTTGCTAAACATACTACAGTGAGAATTGTTCTTTCTCTCACGGTCTCTAAAGATTGGTCGTTTAGGCAATTAGATGTCAATAATGCATTTCTACATGGGCATTTATCAGAAGAAGTTTACATGTCTCAGCCACCTGGATTTGTCAATGAGAAGTTTCCTAATCATATTTGTCAACTACACAAGGCTATCTATGGCTTGAAGCAGGATCCACGCGTCTGGTATGATGAACTAAAAGCCCATCTTCTGTCTCTTGGTTTTCATCACTCTCAGTGTGATCATTGTCTTTTCATCTATGCAAAATCTGGTGTTATTATCTATCTAGTTGTTTATGTTAACGATCTCATAATTACTGGCAATCAGTCTCACTATGTTGAAGAATTTATCAAACAGTTTGGTACTCAATTCTCCATAAAAGATCTTGGTGATCTGAATTTCTTTTTGGGAGTTGAAGTCATTAGTTCACCTCTTGGTCTATTTCTTAACCAACAGAAATATATATGTGATATACTTGACAGAACCAACATGGCAAATGCAAAACTAGTGACGACACCTATCGCTTGTGGTTCATGTCCAGGTTCCTAAGATGGTTCTCCTCTTGAAAATCCAACGCATTACAGGAATGTAGTTGGAAGCTGGCAGTATTTGATGTTTACTCGTCCAGATGTTGCTTTTATAGTCAACAAGTTGTCTCAGTTTACAAGTTGTCCCACGACAACCCATTGGACCATGGAAAAACGTGTCTTGCGCTATCTAGATGGGACATCAGACCGTGGTCTATTTCTTCGGAAAGAATCTCATATTTTACTTCATGCCTACTCTGACTCTGATTGGGCTGGTGATCGTGATGATCGCTCGTCTACTACAGCCTATGTTGTGTTTCTTGGCTGGAATCCAGTCTCATAGAGTTCTAAGAAACAACGATTTGTGGCTCGTTCTTCAATGGAAGCAGAATACAGGGCCATCGCCTCTACCGCTGCTGAACATTGTTGGGTGCGTAATCTTCTCAAGGAGTTGTCTGTTACTCCCGCTAAGACACTGGTCATCTACTGCGATAATCATGGTGCTACATACGTTTGTGCTAACCCTGTGTTCCACTCTCGCATGAAGCACATTGAACGCGATTATCATTTTGTCCGTAAATTAGTCCAGCAAGGTATTCTTTGGGTTTCTCATGTTTTCTCAAAGGACCAACCAGCTGATATGCTCACAAAACCTCTTCCAAGTGGATCTTTTGAGCTGTTACGTTCCAAGATTGGCATCTCTGATCGACCTACCATCTTGCGCGGGCATATTAGAGATATATCTTAGATCTTGCGCGGGCATATTAGAGATATATCTTAGAGTGATTGTATATTATTTATATTCCTTATTTACAGATTTAGTTTCCATAGTTTTAACTTATTCATAACAGTAAAGATCCTCACTTATATCTTAGATTGATTGTATTGATTTCCTTCCTGATCCTTATGGATCCACCCTCTTGTATAAATACCCTATTCATTATTAATAAATCAACTTTTACCTCTTCAGTAAACTACTTTAATCCTCATTACTAACTAACTAATTAACACCAAACTAACCACCTTACAGTTGGACCCCATTACCATCTAATTGGTAACACACAATTAATTCCATAAGGTATATGTTCAATTATGTTTATTAAATTAAATCTCCAAGTTACTTCCTTCAGTATAATTGCGTGTTTTACTTTTCAGATTAGTGGGTATCTTAATACGTTATAAAATATTGATCATGCGCAATCAAATAATGCTTTTGACGGTTCTACCGCTTTTAAATGATTTATACCTTTAACTAGTGAATTTGTCCGCGCTTCGCGCGGCTATAAAAGACGATAAGATATCAAACATACGATAATAAAATATTCATACAAAATATAAAATAAAAATAATTCATAAAGAGAACGTACGAAATAAATAAATAATGCTACAACATTCTTATGACCTTAATCATTAAAAAACAGACGAAAAAATATGAAATTAATACATAATTATTCTATTTCATTTCGACGTGACGATGTCCACCCCCACATACAAATAGTCTTCCTTTTGTTCTTCAAATCAGCCAAAAACATGAATATAATAAGTACCAGAAACATAACTTAAAAAGGCAATAATGTGATATTTTTACTATGTCTTGGGCTGCCTCAATTTATAACACTATAATATGAAATATCAAATATTGTCATGAATATGACTATTAATTATTTTAGGGATTATGAGGATAAAAAGTTATGGGAGTGATAAATATAAAGACCATTAAATTTTAAATTAAATAATATGAATCAATGGTTAATTGACATATTTATTTATTATATAATATACAAAATAAAGAGAAATCATAGAGAATATATGAAAAAATAAAATAATGTAATATTATTCCTATGATCTTATTCATTAGAAAATAAAAGAAAAAATACACTCCCACAAGACGATCACCATTCAATAGTTTTCATATTATACTTCAAATCAAATTAAAACATGAATATAATAAACATAAAAAACATAACAACTTAAAAAGTTAATGTAATCATTTTAACAAAGTTTTATAATATCTTCATTTTTAACTCTACAATATAAAGTACTAAATAATATTTTTAAATATGGAGGAATACATTCAACACTACATAAATTAGATAGACATAAATATATTATTTCTTTAATCATCCTTTCTAAGTGTACCATAACTGAATAAAACTCATAACAATAGATGAATAAATTATACAAAGAAAATAAAAACAAGAAGAATGGTCTTAATTTTCACAATTCTTTTAATTTTCTTAAAGAAAGTTCATCAAATACGAAAAATAATAGATAATTTAATTTAATTAGCTTCCAAATGAGTGACTATTCTACTAAAAACTAAATAATTAAAAATAAATAAAATAACATATTTACACAACCTTCTACCATACATATATACTGAGAGCAAACAAAAAGTTAAGTGGAATACAAATTTTCAAGCATAATATGAAACTGACAAAATTAAAAAGTCATAAACATAATTATGATTGCATCAAATTGAGAAAAAGTAAGAAAAATTGCAATTTCGAAAAGAAATAAGGGGGGAAAAGTAAAGATTTGGCCCCTGAATGTACTTTCATGTATAATTTTTGAGGAAATAAACACAAATTACTTTCTTTTCTTTTAGTTCTTACCTTGTTATCTTCAAAGTCTCCATATTGTCTCATGAACTACTCATACCAATCTATCTACTCAATAAACAATTAATTCTTTGATTTGTAGATGCAATAGATTAAACAGACGTTAAATAGTGAAATACTTGAAGACTGTTATACAATTGAAAGGGCATATTGCAGCTTAATGACCCATTATTTCAATTTCTGACCACTTTAATGACCCATTATAATTTCTAATGTAATAATTACAAATAATAATGAAATAAATAATTCTTTTTTTAAAGATTTGAAGAAAGAAAATAAGAAAAAAATTCAAAATTATGAGAAAATAAATAAATAGTAATAGAGACCAATGAGGCATGCCACATCAGCGGATTCATTTTCAGCTTTATTAATATATATAGATTTTTGTGCTTCATTTCAAAGATAACTCAATAACCGATATCTACTACTACACTACATTCTTTATGCTAATCCTATAATAACTCTCCACAAAATGGAGTAATTTCCCTAGATAGTCATCCATGTTTGGAAATTACCTAGTATTATCACTTATGTTTGTTTTAGGACTACAATATCACCCAACTTTATCTATTTTCCTCAAAATATACTTGACACAAAAAAACATTATCTCTCTCCTAATAGGATGCCATGTCACTTTTTTTAATTTATTAATAATATTTTTTTAAATTCTTTAAGTGTTTGTGCCCCTGCTTTTCGATATTATTTATACAATATTTAGACATTTTTTTGTTTATTTGTTTGTACTCCTCTGATTTGAAAAAATTATTTCGTTTGTTCTATTTTAACTTAATTAGTGTATAATTTTTCTGAAATTATGGAATCCGTTTTAGCTATATTTTGTTGTTTTAAATTAATATTTTTTTAGTTATGGCTTTATTATTTTGGATGTCGGTAATATCTTGTAGCTACTTTGAGTATGAAATCAACGATCGATGACGGAAAATATTTTTTTTAATTATGGACATCTTCACATTAAATTTGTGCAAACAAAAAAGTAACTAACAACTTAAAATATCTAAAATCATATTTAAATTTAATTAACTTCCTAAATTCTATCGATATCACATAAATTAAAATAATAAATATTGGGCTCGTGCTAGCATAGACACTTGTGTCTAGTTTTAAGCATACATGTAAGTTTTAGATTTTACTTATTTAAAGTAGAGAGTTCTAAATCAATATTTTATATATATTTTAATAATTTAAAAATCATAAATATAACAAAAATCTGTGTACCGAAGGTTAGCTCCGCTCTAGATTTCTTGTGAGAATCGACATGATTTTATCTTTACGATTAACAAGGAGATTTTTTGTGCGAAGAAAACCACACACATAATAAATATCACACGTATATTAATTAATTACTTTTATAACATATTATTTTTCAAGTTAATAATAAAAAACACTTAATTAAATATTATTTTCTACGAATTTCATATTTTAATTATCTATTATTTCTTTTATCTGTCTAAATTGTTATTTCCTTTGTATTAAAATAAACCTCGATTTATAATGGTGGTTAAATATTTGAAACAAATAGACAGGCAACAGGGCCACAAACACTACATACGAGCAGGGGCACAAACACTTCAATTCCAAATGTAGGCATTCCACAACTAAACTACTTAGTATTAGGAGCCTACAGACATTTACAGAATTAAAAAAAAATATAATTAATAAGTTTAAAAAAATGTGGCATGGCATTTCATTAGGAGAGATAATGTTTTTTGTGTCAAGTATATTTCACTACAAAAAAACTGCTAAATTATGGCGGTTTATTTATAGGGGTCTTAAGAAACCCCACTACACATTCAATTTGTGGCGTTTGTGTCAATCCCCACAAAATAATTCCTTTTGTGGCGGCTTAAGTGTGGAGGTTGTAAAAGACCCCTACTATACATTCAATTTGTGCCGTTTGTTTCAACCTCCAGAAAATTATTCTTGTTGTGGCGATTTTTTTGTGCAGGTTTTGTACTACAAAAGAATGAAACGATCTCGATAATTTATTTTGTGTATGACGGTGGTTTATAGCCACCACAACAAGCTTAAAACTGCGGTTTTTTATGCCGCCAAAATCCCTTCTATTATTAATACTATTATAGCGGTTCAAAAAACCGCCATAAAATGCTACAAGTTTATAATGACTTTTAAAATCTGTATTACGACAGTTTCAAACTGCCATAAAATTCACATTTTATAGAATTATAATTGTATAAAACAATATTTTGGTAGTTTCAACCTATGCAATATTTGATCATGCAATACAACTTACTAAAATAATTCCTTACACTAAAATAAATCATACACTATAAATTTCTAAACAATGACCTGAAGCAGGGTACGCAATTCCAATATCTAAAATATATATATCCCAAAATTACATTTAGATTCAAGTAAGAGTTTTAAACTATTCATCAACAATACAAAAAATAGTTTTGATCCTAATGATGTACTAACTGGCACTCGCTCTATCTTCAATATTGGTACCTCTATCATAGGATCTTCTTGCGTCCATAATTGGTAAAGAAACGCTTTATAAATCTTGTATCTGTCAAAGAAATTAAGAAATAAGTCGTATAATGATAATTAATATAAAGAAAATTCATTGAAGGAAGATTGTCATGTGTGCTCATTGAAATATGCATGTGTACAGAAGAATAACAAAAACATTTACTTCCAATTTCAATAAGTTTCAGCAAAACATTTGTTGCACATTTAAACACCACAACTTCAATTTACAACACAAAATGACGGGATGTTTCATCCCATTGAGCTTTTCATTCAGCACAATAAAAAATAACATTCATAATGAAAGATTCCAACTGATTGAGCTCTTCATTTCAGCACAAACTGGCTACATATTTTAGTTCCAGTCAAAGACAAAATTGTAAAATAATTGATGATTTCAGCACCTTGAGCAAACCAATTCAACATAAAATGACTATAGATTTATAGGTAGAGCTAATCGAATTACCTTATGCTTTCTCTAGCTCATCTATTCAACAAAAGAGGGAGCATCATAATACTTCAAATATATAATGAAGATAAAATAAGTACTTGTACTGTAGAGTCGGAAATAAGTGATTAAACACCTGTGGGATATTCCTTATGTTTATTCAATATAAGTTTTTTTTTCTTTTTTTTTAAAGTTGAAGTCGAATAAATTATGGTTATCGATTTACCGTGTTGCAGAAAACCTAAACTGAATGTAAAAATCAAACCATATGGAATGGTATAGTATTAATAGCTCAACTATTTGATGTCTCCCAAATCAGAGAACTTAGGAAGAATTTCTACATTGCACTATTTGTCAAAGAGTTTCTGCAATTTCTATTTTGCAGTGCAAGAGTGGCGCCTCAACTAGTTGCTCACGTATTTTTGGTGAGATAGAACAGCTTCCACCAGGCCAACGTTTTCAACAAACATGGAAATGAAACAACGCAGGACCATGGCGCTCCTTCAGAGTATCCATTTGATGTCTTGTCTCCACTTCTGAAACTTCAAGACGAGATCCAAGAAGACATTGCCACCATTGGAAACATAAAAAACAAGCCATAGTTCACCCAGCTATCAAGACCCTCAACCTTGCTCATTTTACCATGCATAGAAATCCAAAAGTTTGTGAAAGGACAGGAATCTTGTTGATCCTCAACATTTGAGTCACTAGTTGGATACTGAACATCTGAACTTGCAAGTGTTCGTCGTAAGTCTTGGCTGGACTGCCGAAGAGGCATCTCTAATGTAGACTTCTTGGAGTCTTTGCCAGCGAATGCTTTATATGCAGAATCATTGTGTATCGTCTCCATGACTAAACCAAAAAAGTTTGTCACGGGTACCTCTTCTAGTCGGCGAGGGTATAAATCTGTTCGATAATATAATATGCAGATGACATCAGTGTATTTGGATTATATGAACTGAAAAGATTGCCCAATGAGGCATTATCATACATGTTCACCCTCTTAAAAAATGCAAGAGTATAAAATGTGAATCGATCAATAACTGAGACGCCAACATCAGCATCCAAGTGATGCGAGTATGAATTTTCTCCTTTCATGCTACTCCCAATTGTCAATACACCAGGTGATTGAAGCTGAGAGAAAAGAGTAGCAGCTTGACAAGTGTCAACCATTATTAGCAGCTCCTTGAAGCTACACTTTTCTTTCATTTGTTTCACTGCATCAATTAAATCATGACTTTGAAGTTCTTATGAATCCTGAAACTTTAAAAACTCGTCTCCGCCATACCCTGTCATGTACAGAAGTATGTGGCTTCCTTCATCACTAAGAAGACGTTTTGATCTTGGGACAGCTGTTTCGTGACGTCCAGTCAGCACCATCAGAAAATTTTCAACTGTTACTTCATAACCTCGATAATCTACCTCAACGTTATCTCCATAAAGGTTTAGCCTATGATTTTCATTGTTGAAGACCTCTGCAGGATATTTATTTCGAGTGTACATTCTGGATCATGCTAAAAAACTTCCAGTGGAGTAGGTTGTGGGGATTGGGTACCCATGCACACTAACTTGTCAGCCACTAGTGGATTATACCATGAAGTACAAGCACTTGCAATTATATATTAATAAGATGTGAGTACAGCTGATTTGGTGTTGTAAGCATCTGTATAACATCTAAGAAGCCTCCTTCAATTTGTAATGACCTTAGGTGGTAAGATTTGGCATAAAGTCCTTGCAGTAGAGCATGCATTTTAACAATAGTTATGGATTCTTTTGGGATTGTTCCAGCAAGTCGGGAATTCAATCACTCAAAGTTAAATGTTTGTTCAGTCTATTTTGTTAGTTCAATCAGTCATATGTGAATAATTCTATTCCTTTCTTAGATTTTGTTATTTCTTTAACTCTAGACCACTCATAGTCATGTTTAAGTCTCCTCTAGATTATTTGATTTTGTAGCTAAGCTTTGCTGGAATTTTTGAAGACCCCGGAAGTAAGCATACATGTCAGTGGGATTTTGCATAGGTCCTGTGCATAAAAAAGATGTCATGAAAGCTAGTGTTATGCTTGAGAAGAAGAAAGAATATGCAACCATCTTGGCCTTTGATGTTAAAGTGACACAGGAAGCTCAGGAACTTTCAGATGAACTTGGTGTCAAGGTTTTTATGGCTGATATTATATATCACTTATTTGATTAGTTTAGAGTCTACATTGACACTATCAAGGAAGAAAAAAAAGGAAGGAAGTTGCTGAAGAAGCAGTCTTTCCCTGATTGTACCGAATTGTGTCTTCAACATGAGAGAAATATATAATTAAATTTTAAATAAAAAGTAATTTTCAGTAGCAACAATATTTGTGGCGGATATAAGTTGCCACTAATTATTTATTTTAATTTATTCATTCATATAATTAAATTTCAAATGGAAATAAATTTTCAGCAATAAAAATATGAAGGCGAAATGAAACTGCCACTAATTTTTTTTTTAAAACATTTAAATCATATTGTAGCGGTCGAAAACTTCGACGTAATGTTTTTTTTTAAAATTGAAATTATGTTGTGGAGTTTTATAGAGCCCCACAATTATTATTTTTTTGTAACATTATGATATATTGTGGGAGTTTAAATACTCCCACAATATTTTTTTCGAAACAGCAATATCACATTGCGAGGGTTCTAAACTGCCATTGATTAATTTTAAAACCCCCCACAAATTCAAAATTCATTTTGTGGCATACGTCATGGAGGTTGAAAAAAACCGCCGTTGTATGCCCGTGGCAAGGCTAATTGTGGCACTTTTTAAAACCGCCACAATTCTTTTTGTTGCAGTCAAAAACCGTCACAACTTGACAAAAAACCCGCCACAATTTAACTGTTTTTTGGTAATGTTTTGAGGTAAATAGGTAAAGTTGAATGATATTGTAGTCCTAAAACAAACATAAGTGATATTATTAGGTAATTTCTCAAATATGGGTGACTATATAGGGAAATTACTCCCACAAAATGTCATTAGGATTATTGTTTTTTCAGTTCTCTTAATTTGTGATATAATTTTTTGATAAGACACAAGTACTCCTAGACTATGACCGATATCTCACAGATACAACTTAACTAAATTAAGGTCCTATTACCCCTTGATCTTATTATTTTTGTAATTTTGTAGACCTTTTGGTTTACATGGCACGTTCTGTAAGTCCACTTGAGGCGCATGGAGATGTTTGTAGGCCACTTAGGACAATACGGTGACAAAATTACAAAAATACATTAGATCAGGGGTAATATGGTCTTAGTTCTAATGTGTGTTTTTGAAATTCCGGACATACTTGTGCCTTATTCCTATAATTTTAGAGCAAACAATGACAAAATGTACTCTTTGTTTCATCCCTACCAATGCTATGTAACAATTTATATGTCGAATTGTCAAGTTTTAGCATCGCATATCGATCGTTTACTACCCAAATATAAAGTTTCTGTTGAGTTGATCGATGATAAATGGTTTTTTTTCCTCCATTAAGCATCGAATCTGTAAGTTGGTGAAATGACGTTCAATATATTGATGTATTCCTACAATTTACCGTTCGAATATAAGTGAAAAATTCGCATAGCTAAATAGATACTAAAAAGACATAATACATAAACATGACTTTTAACTTGATTTCAGTGAATAACTAGGCCCTTCAACTTTGAGTATGCACAAGTAGATACTTAAACTTGTATAAAATTAAACAAGTAAACACACATGTTCTACATGGCATAATACACGTAGGACTCCACATAGGATATAAAATTAACATATAGGATTCTATGTAGGATGAATATGTATATTTGTTCAATTTTATACAAGTTTAAGTGTCTACTTATGTACAACCAAAGTTAAAGGTCATATTTTTCAACTGACATCAAGTTAAGAATCATATTTATGTATTATGTCTTATAAAAATAAGTGAAAAGTATTAGGTATAAAAGATTTGAAGGCATTGGAATTTGGAGCAGTGTTTAATGGTGTCTCTTGGTAAGGGGGCAACTTCTCTGGAGCATCATTTTGCCCTGGCACTCTTTGTATTTATCTATTTATATTAATGTTGACAAATTCATTGATAACGACTAAGAAAATACCATTATTTGGTTGATTGTGGATTAGGTTCGTGATTAGTACAGCAAATGTTAGTTTATTATATTACTGAAGTTGTATTAATCATGAACCCTTCTTTAAAATAAGTTTAATTTATAATCTTGCAATACTAATAATTTCGGCTAACTTCTGTCGGATACTAAAGTTGCCACTCTTGAGACTATAAAAATAAAGGTTGTTTCGTATACTTCATAAACAAAAATAAAACTAATATTCTCTCTGTCCATTTTCATTTGTCAGGTTACGTTTTTTGAAAGTCAATTTGATTAATTTTTAAAATTAAATTAGATTATATTAATTCGATATTTTAAACAAAAAATTTAGATATTCAAAAACTATACAAAAAGTATTATAAATTGCAATTTTTTACATATCAATATAATGAAAAATACATCATAAAATGTTAGTCAAAAAAAATTTTGTTTGACTCTAAAAAAGGAAATCATGACAAATAAAAGTGAACGGAGATAGTATAAGAAATCGCCATAAATAATACAATATTTGATTGATAGAATTATCAGTAAAAATAATCACTACACTAATTTAATGCGATGTTTGGCTGGTCTTGTTAACCTTCATGTAGTTAATACCCTTAAGGGGTTGTTTGGTTACTAATTAGAGTTATGCAGGGTTTCGTTATGCAGGTATTAGTTATGTAGGGTTTAGTTATGCAGGTATTAGTTGTTATCTCATGTATTCAGGTTAGTCAAAATACAGAAACAGAAAAAGATGAAATAAACAGAATGATTTTTAATCCGAGTCCACAGAAACCACTGTATTTCCTTAAGAAATTTAATCCCCTCACTGTACTTGAGGTTGCAGATTAATTCCTCCCAAGATAAAATGGATTAACCTGTTAAAGAAGTAGCGATACCTCAAACTTCAATAACTTCAGCGAACGCAAGAACAATAACAAGAACACACACAGACTCAGTCGATCGACAAATTTGTTTATGTAAGAAAATGTATGCAAAGAGGAAAAAAATGTCAGTGTTTGAAAAACGAAAACGACCTCTTATTTATAGCCATTAGCAACAAGGAACGCGTCTGTTCAGACCCATTTTTTCCAGAATGTTGTGTCTTTTGGGAAAAGTAACGACTTTTCGGAAGGAACAAATCTTTTCAAACGAATTTACCGTTGTGCGCAAATTTTAAATAATTCGTTGCGAAATTAATTCTATTATTTAACTAACATTCTGAATTAATTTATAAGAGAAAATAAATGAATTAACAAGATTGATTAAATAAATTTTGTCCAAAAAAATATTATCAATCAAATCCGAAGCCGAGGCCAAGCGAGCGACGACGACGGCGCGAGGGGCACCTTCTTCTTAACCCTTTAAGAACTAAAGGAGGTGTTTCCTAATATAAGGACAACAATTTCTTTTTTTCTACCAATATGGTAAAAATGACTTTTCATTTTCCCTCCAAAATTGGTTCCCCCACTTTCATTGGTTCTTCCACTTTTCATTTTCTCTTTTTATTTCCTATTCACACCTTGCTAAACCCAACATTAGTTATGCAGAGTTTAGTTATGCATGTATTAGTTCTGTAGGGTTTAGTTATGCAGGTATTAGTTATGACTTATGCAGCGTTTAGTTATGCAAGGTTTAGTTATCTGGATATTAGTTATGTGAGTGTTAGTTTTATATAGGTATTATTTAGTTATGTAGAGATTACATTACATGAATTATTAATTATTGAATATTGAATTTAATATAAATTAATATATATTATTTTTTTTAAAATAAGTAAGCAAATAGTATAAATTTTTCCTTAACAAAAATAAAGAAAGGAATTTTCTCTATACTTAACTAGGAATACTGTGTTTTTTTCTTCTTTTTTTTAATGTTTAAAGCTTATAAAAATAAAACACTATTAATATATTTCGAGTAAATTATATTATCATATATTATATGATGTAAATTTCTATCAGTATGGCACATGTGTTGTTTGTACATATTTAGTATACCAATTATATAAATTATATATAAATTCACTTTCTAAATAAAATATTAATACATGATAATTAAATATGTGGATATATTTAGTAATATATAATGTGAATATATAATTAATATATGCGCTATCAAAATTGTACATTCTGATTCATAATATTAAAAAATATTTATATTTTGATTTTAAATGAAAACAAATAAAAAGTCGTTTATATACAAAAAGAAATAAGAAACAAAAATAGTTGGAAAAATAGAATAGTTATGTAAAGTTTTCAGTAAAAAAAAGATTTAAAAATAAATTAATAGGGATAAATGTGTAATTTATCTTTTTAATACATGTATAACTAATACTCATATAACTTATTCCACCTTCTATCCCGCATAATTTATACATAGATTCCCTCATAAGTTATGTAGGTATTAATTATGTAGGATTACAAAAAACACAACCAAACACCGTATAAAATTAATACATGAATAACTTTTATACAATATTTAGAACTTATCAACCAAACATAGTATAAGTCATGTTGACTTTTCAACCTAATAAAGAACTTTTACCAAACATAGTAAAACTAATACAATGTTTTATACATGAATAACATGCCTCTTATATCGTAACCAAACAGCCCCTTAAGGGATTGTTTGGGTAGGAACAAGTTAGTTCAGGATTAATTATTCTGGGATAAGTTATTCCACCATGTATATGAAATAACTTCTCTTATCAGTATGATATAAATGGTGGGATACATAATTTAATGACTGCCTAGTACCTCCAACCAAATCCAGGATAATATTATCCTAAATTTTATTCCTGTTGTAAAATATAAATAATATATTGCAAGAAATATAGACACAATATATGGGGAGCAGAATGTAGAGATCATCTTATTCAAATGTATTTTTATCTCTCATGTGTATCTTACAATGGTGAATGAACAACAATATTTATAGGTTGACAAATCACTCCAAAAGTCATCATATTAAGTGTCATAATAAATAGATGCATCCTTATCCAAAAAGGTTCATAGAACCTTGGGAATACACATAGATAATAAGTATAATTTTATGGATAAACTCAATGGATAAATTCACCTAGCTCAGTGGATTTATCATACTCCCCCTTAGTTGTCCATGGATAATGTGTCTCGTTAAAACTTTACTAGGAAAAATCCATTAGGAAAAGTCTAGTGAAGGAAAAAGAGTACACACATCTCATAATACGCCTTGGGTGTTGCCTCATTAAAAACCTTATTAAGAAAATTCAATTGGGACAAAATCATGGTTAAGTAAAAGAGTACAACATGTATTTCACTCCCCCTGATGAAATCTTTACTTGATATCTCGGAGATGACGCATTCCAATCTTATATCTCAACTTCTCAAATGTTGATGCTGGCAATGCCTTAGTGAATAAATCTGTAAGATTATCACTTGAACAAATCTTTTAAACTTCTCTCTCACCATTTTGTTAAAAATCATGTGTGAAGAAGAACTTTGGTGAAATATACTCTATCCAGTCTCATTTGATGTATCATTCTTTCAATCGAGATATACATGCATTATTAACTTCATACATGGTGGCTGGAATATCTCTTTTCAAAGAAAAATCACACAGTTTTCGGCATCTATATAATCAATAATTTGTATGTTCACCAATTTCACTAATACATGATATTTTTCAATCATTTTCACGAGATCGTAATTGATCTTTCTTTATGTTAAGCAATCTCAAAATCATTGGGGTACTCAATGGAATTTCTTTAAGACCTTTTAAATCCTTCAACGATTTTCATATAACTTTCATTGTCTTGCTAGACATGATAATCATTCATTACACATATTCAAGTATTTCATCTATTGCCAAACTAAAACAAGTCTTAGTGCATCCACCACATGAGAATATATCTCCATTCAATAATGTCAGGACATTTGCAAAAATCCTTTATGCCCCAAGGCACAAATCGTACTTTATATCTTATGGTTATACTTTCGCACAATAATATATTTGTACCCCACTGACATTATATCTTGATGCATGGACTATAACTTCAAAACATCACTTTTCAAAGTGAAACATAATATACTTGAATTGTTCATTTCATTTCGGTAATCATTTATCTTCTCACACCATATGAAAGATTTGAATTCAAGATCCTCGTCATCATTTGTAGAACTGAGCGCTATTTCATATCAAAGATACCGTCGACGGTCTTTTGACTCAATTACAATACGATATAACTTATCGAGATCTCTTCATATTTCATCATTTCAGATACCTAAACTTTTGCCAAGGTTTATTAAGTGTTATGTCATTGTGCTCCTTTTAAAACACTTGCCTCATTATCATGATCATTTGTTCATCTCCTTCCTTAAGAAGTTTTCATTTGTAATCAATTGGTCTATCACGCTTCATGTGTACCATAGGCTATGTCCTTTAAGAACTTTTCATTGGAGCATTTGCAGCTGAATTATAACATAGGATCAGCAAATTCAGCTGGCAATTAATTTGCAATATTATGCAAATGAATTATCTCTTGAAATTCAAGTTCACATCATTTTTAACGAGGATCTAGATAATTTATCTAATAATTTTCAGCTATCAATCATCTCTCCTGCTAACATTAGAAAATCTAACATTCACCCAACCTCATTTGGGGATCAATCTTTTTGTGTGGTGGAGCAATTAAATCAGATATCGCACATTCACACTTTAGATGGAAATTATTTGGTTCCTAGCCCTGAACCAATTATGATGGGGAAACCTTGTTGGTTGGATGCATAAATGTATTGCTACATGTTAAATAAACCCATCTCATATCAAATTTTATTTGGGAGTTTTGTTCTCATACCCATGGTTTAGCTATAATTGGAGGCATACAATTTCTGTTAAACCAACCAGCATTATTAACATAATTTCGTAGTTTGAAATTGTGCTCTTAATTTAACAATTCGAGCAAACAACCTTACAAACTCAATTTGTAAGTTGACAAAAAAGCACATGTGACCATCTCAAAGATGTAACTATCATATAGTTGCAAATGGTCCACATGGCAGGTGAACGAGCTCATATTCACCTTTTTATATGTTTCAAAAATTATGGAGTACAATATCAATCTTAGCTAATACAATGATACAATGATCATTTTATCATGAGAACAAGCAACATAAGATAATTCTTGAAGAATCTTTTTATTTCTTCATCGTATAAGCCACATGAATTATCAATTACTTTTGCATCTCATTTAAATCAAAATGACCAACCGGTCATGCCAACTGATCTTTATTTTGCCCAAACCTCTATTAGAGGTGAGTTGTGCATATATAATTTTTCTCAAACCTCCCATAGAGGTGAGTGGTGGCATACATATAACCCATAATGATTTTACCATATCTTGAATCATTCTCTTTTAGAATGGTTGAGCATTCATGATGCTTATCACACGTCATTATCTTCAAGAAATGGACTAATCATTTATATGTGCTTCATAAATTTGTATTATAAGCACATTATAATGCCTTTAAAATTTATCATTTCGCATGACCCACCTCAATATCACTTTGAAAAGTCAAGTGTACCCCCACTTTATCTTTCTTTCTTTTGATGGAGGATTTTTATAGTATTAGATCGCATATTGACCACAGGTCAATGATCTTTCATATCATTATGATGATAAGAATTACCTTCACATTTTGAAGGTCTATTTGGAGAACCCACAATATTCTTCCTTTCATAATTACCACAATGATGACTATTATTATTTTATCCATCCACGCCCTTATTCATACATTCAATCAATTGTCATCTTTCAGACCTATTATTCACTACTACCACATTCATATGATAAAACGAAACAATTGGGCGGATTTCAACCTTATCATATACCGCTACCATATTTGCTTTAGGGAATAGAGAAAATTCAATGGGACAAATTTCATGACTTCTCATCAAAGCCTTAGTCATCATTATATCATCACTATGGTGCATTGAGACTCAAACTTAATGTCATACCCTTTCTATGCGATGGGACTTCAATCCACCGTCTTCCCCTTAACCAACGGTATAATAGACCTAAGTACAACATGACTCACCCTTTGAGTCTTTCAAAATAATCAAAATAATAATCAAACTCATGCTACTAAACCTTTATACCTTCTTCCATTTAAGGAATTTTGTAGAGCATGTCATATTCAACTAGTAATAGTATATGATTTGGTTATTGGTCAATGTTAGTGACCGAACACTATTGTATTCTAAATCATAAAAAGATTAATCTAGAAAATACATACCCGATTTTATGCATTTAATACCTTGATTGCAGTAGTTATCATTTTTCCTTCTTGATTCTCATAAAGAGATCAACCAGAACATGACTTAAAAGAAAAACTAAAACTCAATCTCAATTGTCTAAAGTCTCGTGCTGCTAACGTGTTGCAAATATAAATAATATACTACAAGAAATATAGACACAATATATGGGGAGTAGAATGTAGAGATCATCTTATTCAAATGTCTTCTTGTCTCTTATGTGTATCATACAATGGTGAATGAACAACCCTATTTATAGATTGAGAAATCACTCCAAAGTCACCATATTAAGTGTCATAATAAATAGATACATCCTTATCTAACAAAGTTCATAGAACCTAGGGAATACACATAGATGATAAGTATAAGTTTATGGAGAAACTCAATGGACAATCTTCTTAGTTCAATGGATTTATAACAATTCCATAATTATTATACCTTATACCTCACACCAAATGATATGTGAATTTTACTTGGGATAGAATGTGCGGTAAAAATATGTGTATATGAATAACTAGATATAAAAAGAATCCCTAGCAGCAAACACTTACTGTATAGCAATTCATAGATTGTTATTATTATTCAAAATATAACAATTCATAGATTGTTATTATTATTCATAATCTAACAATTTATACCTCTTTTACGTATCACATAAATAATTATTTGAGTACATTATAATTCATGCCTAACTAATCTGTGAACTATATAACCTCTACATGATCGACCTAAAACAGTACATTTTAATTTTTCTTGAATTTGGACTTTACATCTAGGGATGCGGTGGCGTGGGGATTTGATTAACAACAAACGTAGGTAAAATTGGCTAAGCAAAGTTTGGGTAAAATCAAAATCCAAATTTTCTGAATACTTCAAATCATACTACTTTACACTCATATTTTTGTGACGAAGATTAATGAACTCAAGCACCTTTGCCTCCCTCATCTCAAAGGGAAAGAAATAATCAAGAAAAGACTCTTTGAATTCCTCCCA
This sequence comes from Solanum tuberosum, assembly GCF_000226075.1. Lineage (NCBI taxonomy): Eukaryota > Viridiplantae > Streptophyta > Magnoliopsida > Solanales > Solanaceae > Solanum > Solanum tuberosum. The sequence goes on along the minus strand of NW_006239099.1, from coordinate 892,683 downwards.
ATCAAGAGGACTCGCATCAATAACTCTCTCTTCCTTGCATTGATTGGAACAAACTTGATCAACACCCTTGAGTTGGTAAGTGGTCAATTCCGCCTTTTTCACCTTTAACAACTCCCATAATTTCAACAATCTTATAAATCTCATCAGCATACACTTGATGATCCTCATCAAATTTTGACCCATAAAACTCTATGGGATTCATTCTAGTGAAGTCTTTTACCCTTATCGCCGCCATACCTACATTTGGGTTCACTAGAGCAATCGCCTCTCTATTAGCTTGGCCGTCATATCTTGAGAAATACTTGGAAAGTGGCTCATAATTTGACATTAGCACTTTCTCTATCAAAGGATCGACATGCACTTGAGGAACTTCAGGCTCCATATTCCTTTTTGTGTTAGCTGTTCTATGAGGCATATCATGAAAAGCATCGGACAAGAGTTAGGAGAAAGACCTTTATAGAGATAAACTCTATGGAACAACTTTAGAGTAATGAAAGAATTATTATTGTCTAAATGTCTTGTAGCCTCATATTCATAAATGTTGTGCGCTTAATACTCATGAACAAGTCTCTACTTAACGCGGCTTGTCAGACATTTTAAGATCTTTTTTAAAACCTGATGCTTTGGATACCAAGTCTCTTACGACCTAAAGTGCACCCTAGACGTGACATGATGAATAAAATCCTGAGAGACCTTAAACAAGTCACTTGACATGAGAATGACATAACAAAATACAGTTCAAAAGATATAATCAATCTAAGTCTCAAATCATAAGATGAAATAAAAGATACAAATCGAGTACATAAGAGATACACGGAATACTACTAAGTCTGGCACTAGTCTTTCTAACATCATAAGAGTGGTTTAAACATAACTCATACACCACGTACAAGTATGAAACCAAAATGACCAAAAGCAATAAAAGTGTAGTGCGCAATCCCATTCTAAGCACGTTTGGGAGGAGGAACGTCGGATCCCATATTAATAAACAATATAAGCACAAATATGCACTAGTACGATGAATGTACTAAGTATGAGGATATGCATAAAACATAAAGCATGATAACATGATTTTCTTATACATAATATGCAAGACCAAATAAAACGTTGTAAGAACCTTTAAAGAGAAACCATAATTGATATACAAGGTCAATACATACTTAAAACCATTCGAGAAGCTTTCATAAAAATTTTGAGGAAACATATTTCATTTGTGGAATATTTACCATTAACCTATAATAAGACCATGTGTGCTATAACATGGTATATGGCATGACCCTCAAACCGAGAAAGGAAATTTACTTGCCAAGGTAGAACTCTGTCACATTTATTCTTCGCTAAAGTGGATACACTAGCTTAGGTCATTTAAGACAATCCTACCGGAGCATGTAGTTAAGGGACAATGAGATTGCCTCAAGATACCCGGTCTCTACTAACGGAAGAGCCTCCATCTCTAAGTACTCTCAGTGTTAAGAAAATCCCAACTGAAAATAAATAATCATAATCATATCAAAATACTTGAAAAGGCATAATTAAGACTATCAATCCAATCATAAGTCATAATAGAATAGCTCTTCTCAAACCATGATTTCAAAAAATTTCATATTAGACACTTACTTTCTAAGAATCTAAATCATGATTTCATTCATATGTGAGAAAGACTTTCACAAATCTTTGATACTTATCTCACAAGCATCCATAGTTCATAAATCATCCTTTTCATAAAATATGCATATCTTTCATACTCATAATTCACAAATTCATAAGCATTGATCATAATTCAAGTTCATAAAAATAGGCATAGGCATGGGTCCAAAAAAATCAATTGAAAATCATGTAGTTTAATCAAATCATGCATAGTAGGATTGTATATAAATATTTAAATCATAATAGATAGATCCCATCGAGATTTGCATGAAACTCTAATGGAATTGGGTGAAATCAACTTACAAGATCAAGATTCTTTTGGAACTCAATAGATGAACGAAATCCATAGATGAATTCCCACATACGTTGATCATAATCAAAGCCCTAAGAATGTAAGGAGGATGTGACCTTGAAGCTTGAAACCCTAGCTCTTCACCTTGGAGCTCTTGAAGGAAATTTTGGAGAGGAAGACTTGAGGGATTTGGGGAATTTGAGTGAATGTGGGAATTAGGCTTAGTTTGAAGGGTAGAAATGGTTATAGGGGTAGTCATAAAGACCAAAACAACCTTAATTAAAAAACTGTCGGAAGATCCGATGACTTCGTCTGACGGTCCGTAGAAACTTCTATGAACCATCTTTGTCAGTCATAGAATCATTTACTGGGACTCAAAATTCTGAGAAATGTCAAAGAAACCCTTTTATGGGTCGTAGTCTTTTCTATGGTCAATAGACCCTTTCTCAAAGTCCAAATTAAAATCCAAAATTTTACTAAGGCTGAATCACTTCTACGGATACCTTCTACAACCCATAGACCATACTATGATTCGTCAAATCCTCTCATAGACCTGAGGTTTCAAATCTCAATTCTCTAAATTACCCTACGGGCACTTCCTACAGCTCGTAGACTAGCCTACAATTTGTCCTGTTCTTTCATAGATCGACTTACTCGACTTGACATTTTTCAAATCTCAAATCAAGCCCTATGCCTTCCTTCCTATGGTCTGTAGGACTTTCTACAGTCCATAGGTCATACTCGTAGATCACTGCTTCAGTGCCAAAAATAAAACTTTTCCTTTCCAACCTCAACCTCCAATTTCTGAGGTGTTACACCCTTTGAAGTATTTCATTTACTTCTCAGAGAAACAGTTAGTAAAATTGACAAAAGGTATATTCCAAATTTTGTGAGCATTTGACACACACATTCTACCTATACTACAGTAAAACCTCACAAAATGAATACTCTGTAAATTAATATTTTCTCTAAGATAATATTTTCTTTCGGTCTCGATTTGGGCCACTGTAAAAAAAACTCTCATTTCGATGAGATAACATATTTTTAGAAAATCCTTATATAAATATATGGTCCCATTAATATTATAAATTAATAATTCTTTAAAAGTACAAATATTTATAAGACAATTTAGTGAAATATGATTCTATTGTATTTTTTTGTGATAATTTAAATCTAGTTGAAGCCCATCTCTAACTTTTCTTATTGCATCAAAAAAGTTCTAGTGTTAGGATTTTCAAACTGCACCATAAAATTGTGAAGAGTTCTAGATGTGATAAGTGTTTCCTTACGTGTAACGTGTTCCAAACGAATTGTATCATCTTCAACTTCATTGTCAATGTTGAATTTATTTTACATGAATCGTTTAATAAAAAAAAAATATTACAATGAATCATACACATATATTGGACTTTATGTATAATTAATTTTTTTTATGTGAATCCAATAAATATGATAGATAATTTAGTAATATTCAGTGATTTGAATGTATTCTTTGTACTCTATGTATAATAAATTCATTTCTTATGTGAATTCAATAAATATGAAAACATATATTAGTAAAATACAATGATTTTGATGTAATCACAAATTACCTTCATTGAATCTCAGTACACTCTTTAACTAATAAATATTAAATGATTGATTAAATAATATATTTATAAAATAATAATATTTTATGATCGCACCTATATTAATTTGGTGAGGTTTCATGTAGTTAAATATTATTCTAATTTTAGAAAGTGGCAGCCACCCATAATGTAATCAAAATGTGTTCACCCACTTAACCTCCGCCTGGAGTGGAGGCGGCAATACCATTTAAGTTTTTATCCCGATATTGTGTAGATTCGTTCTATAATATGTATAAATCTTTGAATATACCACAATTAATAGAATTTTTTTTTTGAATAAAGCTTATTTTATATAAGTAATAATTTCAGGACATAACAAGATTTACTACCTCCGTTAAAATATAAAAATTTATAAAACTCTGATAAAAATAAATATATACACACCTATATCATAATTAAAGCATTTTCATAAATATTTAAGAAAAATTTATGAAGAAACTAAGGTATATTTTAATCAACTTTCAATTTATAATTGTGTTTTTCGAACACAAGTGGTGTTACAATAAAATTCTCAAATGTAGGCTCGTAAGCCTTCGATAGAGGACGAAGGACAACCGTAAATACTCGAGGTGTTACAATTTGACATTGATGTTGGGAGGTCAAAAATATTTATTTGAAAAAATAAACACTTTTTTTGAAAAATTGAAGCGTTTGACAAATCAATAAAACTGAATTTAAATAGAAGCAGAAAGAGTTTTTCTGTTGCTGGGAAGAAACTAACTAAAAAAATTCTACTTCTTAAAAAAAGCAGAAGTAGAAAAATTGTTTTTTTTTTCAAAACCAAAACATCCCCTTTCATACATACATATTTACTCATATATCTCTTATTAATTAGCATATTTCATAAGTTTGGTTAAGTTTTATTTTAAAAAATTATTTTTTTATTTTATATAATAAAGTTTTAGTTTATTTGATATTCATATATTATTATTTTGTATTTTATATTTATATATTACTTTACTTATTATTTTGTAGAACTAAAAAAAGGGTAAAAATTAATATTTTTGTAGGATTAGGAAAAAAATATTCAGCCCTCCCAAAAAGGTAACAAATAAAAAATAATTATTTTTTTAATTTAATTATTATTTTCTTCTAATTTGATTTTATTTTTTTTTACTTTAGAGGATTATAACAAACAAAAGTTAATAGCTAAAGATTGTTTCCAAAATAAAATAGGTACAAATAATAAAAAGATTCTAGTTTTCAATATTTTTCAACAATGCTTCTGCAGGATTAGAAAAAACAAATCTACAATTATGAATGAAGGGTTTTATTTATTTATGAGGTGAATTTTCATATGTAGTGACTGTGGAATTATTTTTAAATTCATTTGCTTGATATTATTAATTATACTAGTAAAATTATTCACGCCTCACGCGGAAATTTAATATCACGAAATTTATAAAATAATATTTAAAATATATCAGTCATTGAAACTAAAAGACTATAAAGGAAGATGATAATTATAACATTTTACCAGTTATCCTTCAATCAATCATCTTTAATTTAATTTTATAATTTACCTTTTTCCTTTCAGGAAGTGTTACTACTTGATATTTTTGGGGAATCAAATGAATATCAATCTGAGATATTAAATTTTCTAATAAATAGATAATCGTTGGTGAAGGAATAAATAAATTTTAAAAGGCCTAAAAAAGTTAACAAATATTATAATTCTAACGTGTAGAAAGTCCGGCCCTACCTTTTGCTCTACATATATCATTTTAAAGTTCCCCATTTGAATGTATCATATGTAATTATTAAAATTAAAAATTAAAGAGAGAATGTATCATATTGAACAACAATTCAACTTATTATATATACTTGAAAGGGAAAAATATTACACAAAACTATTCAGTTTGTTTGGGTGTTTTTTAAAATCAACATACCAGAGTGATGAAGTTCAATTCGAAACTACACTTCTATTCCAATCGCAGTGTCGAGAAACACATCTATTACTTCAAGAAAAGTATTTACAACTTGCAGTAAACTTGAGAATCTGTCCATATTTCATATTGAATACAAGCAATTAATTTATTGTGTAGTTATCTATGTCTTTGGGATTAAAAGAGGTTGTAGTCTAGTCATATTCCTCTATAGGTCATCCGGCACATCCTTGAACTTATGTCAAAAATTTATTAATTCTTTTCTTCTTTTCCTGGTTCACTTTGCACATCAAGGTGTGATAAAGTTTCAAGGTATTTATGTGCTTACAATGGCATACCAAATTTGAATTTTGTCTTCAAGATATGGTAGTATAGATCTTTAAGGAATTCTTTTATTGTACCTTCAACAATTTTAGTAGAGAAAACTTGCATGAATACTCAATTAACGTGTGTTATTTAATTTGTATAAACAAATACTTATAACAATAACTTTGCTGAAACATAAACAACCAAGTTTAAAACATGTACTCAAAAACAACAATTAATAACATAAGCATAAATTAATGACTATAAAAAACTGCCAGGATCTGTAACAATAGAATGAAACAGAAAGGAAAAAATCGAGTCCACTAAATGCGTAGTGTACCCTTAAGAAAATTATTCCCCTCTAGTACCTGAGGTTTAAAGGAATAAATTTGTGTCTTATCGGAAAAGTTACAACCCTTTCGGAATGGTCACAACCTTTCATAAAAGTTGCAACTCTTCATAAAAGTCACAACTCTTCAAAAAAGTCACAACTCTTCATAAAAATCGCAACTTTTCATAAAAGTCACAAATTTTCATGAAAGGGGAAGGCTAGTTTTGAAAACAAATAAATAAAAAGGAAATCCTGGTTTCTGGTTGGTCACATAGGTGGGTCTATGGTTCTCTTTTATATATATATAATTGAAATCATCACATTAATATTATATCAATATTTTATTTAGTTTTTTATTATGTATGTATAATATTGATTGAAAATTTGAATATGCACATTTTAGTTTTATAATAGACTAGTATAGTATTAAAATTGCAGGTGCAATCATATATAATGTTTTGATTTTATATTAATAGTTGATGCTAATAAAACTTTATCCTTTAAAGAGATCACACATTTTTCTAACAACTTCTATTTTTCATTGTATAATGAGAATTAATAATAGCATTTGTAGTGTGGATTGATATTTGTGTTAATTAATTAAATTTAAAATTTATAGATCGGATTTGAACCTAGCATTAAAAATAATAACCCTAACTTTAGTAAAAATATTAATATAATTTGTAAAACATATTGCAACCTATTAGCACACTCCTCTCTAGTTCAAACTTGTAAAGTAAAATGATTTTCATTTAATTAAATAAATATAAATTCATAATAAGGATACACAAAATCAAATTATTATTCAAATTTAAAAAACTTAGACGTTCGGATACTAATTTGGATAACTATCATTTTTTAAAAATAAATTTAAAAAGGATACCTCAGAAGTAGTTAAGTTCTTTTTATTTTTATTTATTTTTCCAAAACCGTATTGTTTTTTTTAGTTGTTTACCCTTTTTATTTTATTTGTCAATTGTTAATTTAATTTAATTCATAAATTCTACATATTATTTTATATGCAGATTATTTTGTTATAATAAAGAAAATGCAAATGTGGGGATTCCTTTTTTGTTTTTTTCTTTTTTAAACTGATTTTTTTAATTTTGCTTCCTATATTTATATAATGCAAACATTAAAGAAAATAAGGATAGTAATTCCTGTTTTTAGAAATCTTTTTGAAAAATAGTATAAAATTAATTTGAAAATTATAATTAGCTTTAAAATTATTTAGGAGTTTGTAATTTTATTTTTTTTGTTAAATTTTGATCTAATAATTACAATAATTTGAATTATGGATTTCTTAAAAGGAAGAAAAAAAGTTGTTAATCAGTTACCTAATTTTAGGAATCCATTACTATCTTTCTCTGTGTAACTCATACATATATATTTAGAATTCTTTTTGAAAATTAGTATAAAATTAATTTGAAAAATATAATTAGCTTAGAAAATTATAATTAGCTTTAAAATTATTTGTGAGTTTGTAATTTTATTTTATTTTTGTCAAATTTTGATCTAATAATTACAATAATTTGAATTATGAATTTCTTAAAAAGGAAGAAAAAAAGTTATATATATATATATATGTGTGTGTGTGTTAAACATTTGAATTATCCATAACGGTAGTTGTAACTGATTACAAATTAATAAAGCTAATTGATTAGGATAGTGATTTGAATAAATACTAAAGCTTTAAACTACTCTCGAAACTGATGTATTATTAAAAAAATAAAAAAATTGAATTTAAAAACTTTAAAAACTATAAGAAAATAAATATCTATAAGAATTTGATTTATTTTCTTCAAATGTTAATACCAAATTGCTAATGTTTTACCCGATTAGGTAATCCCGTAGTTTACTAATTTTTTGGTTTGAATTATATAACATTAAAAAATAATTTAATAATAATTTTAAATTTAAGTAGATAGAAAAAAAAATTAAATCCTGATTTTATATCCTAGGCATATTTTGTGGAAATACAGTTTCAAAAAATAGAATCTTATAAGAAGAATGTGTAACTTCTTTTTAAAAATTAAACTGTTTTAAAAAAATATTATAATTTGTTGAAATTTAATTTTATTCTATAACTATTAAAATCATGCATGTGGATGTTTGTGAGTTAGTGAGGATGTGGGGTCAAGGACGTGCATGATTTTATTTAGCTTTGTTCCTTTTTCTTTTTCTTCTTTTTTTCTAAAAAGATTAATATGATTTATACTTTATGTTTTAACCTAAACATATACTTAATATTTTGATTTAATTAAACTGATCTAATAGTATATATACTGTAGTTTTAAATTTAAATTCAATCTTCTTACATTGTTAGGTTTTATGAAATATGAATGAAATTGTAAATATTATCTATATTAATTTTTCTTTATTTCCAAAATTCTTAGGCATGTAAACAAATTTTTACTTTTCTATTTTAAATTTCATTAATTGATAATTGATTTTTCCTTGAAAATTTCAGTCTTATCTAATATATGAAAAATATATTTGAAGCTATATAAGAGAACTTGAGTTGACCTTCTCTTTTTATTTATTTATCTTAGCAGAAAAACTTCACATAATAATATCAATGTATAGTTACATAATTTATTATATTTTTATTTGAATTTTTTAATTTATTTCATTCAAATTTTTTAAACACGTGATTTATGTTTTCCTTACAATATATTTTTTAATTTTTGAAAAATAAAGGCACCAAAACGTGAGAGACAACATGAAACATCAATAATCTGCATAAGAATTATAAAAAAATTAACCACATGCATCATAAAAAAGAATTAAAGTATAAGCATTGTATTATACATAAAATGAACTCTTATTTTTATGTGGATTTATGTTATGTGAACATAAATTGAAATTCAAGTGTTAGAAACTATTATTTATTTTTTATTACATTTTTCTAAATATAAAAGTGATTAATACAAAATGAATTTTCATTTACCATCTCAATAGAAAAGAAAGACATCAACGGAATTGAGAATATGTTCATCAATGTCACAAAATATTGGTTGAACAATCACTTAAGTGCAATGAACGTACAATGATCCCAAAATACTTAAAAGAACACCTAGAACATTAAAGTTTAATTGTTTAATTTCGTTAAAAAACACATTTTAATATTGAGAGTCGAACAAATTCAAAATTCAGATCGTTTCATTACTATATCATGATACATTTTATGAAGATTTGAAAAGTAGAATAGTATTCATATCAACCGACAACATAACTATAATACAACAAAAGCTAAACATATTTTCTTTCAAAATTCAGATCGCTTCATGTTAATATATCATGGTACATTTTATGATAATCTTAGAAGTAGAATAGTATTCATATCAACCGAAAACATAACTATAATACAACAAAAGCTAAACATATTTTCTTTCAAAATTAAATAAGCACATTGATAGTATAAAACATACTTCTTATCTTAAACAAAATTAAACAAACTCTTCTCGATTAATAGGAGAAACTATAAACTTATCTTAGAAGAAACATCAATGTCGTCTACATCTCTTTCTGAATATTCTTCTAAGCCAAGAAATCTTCTCTTCATTAACTAATCATAAAAAAAATATATTCAACCAACACTAAAATCACCCAAAGGAAATGCAAATAGAAACATAGCCATGAGCTAAGAAATTGCAGAGAGCGTATTTGCTTGTTTCAACGAAAAAAAGCAGTAAATATATATATATATATATATATATAATGAAATTCTATTGTTTCAAATAACTGTAAAAAATTAAATTTTGAAAAACAGTAACCAATTTTTTATTTTATTTTTATAATTATAAAAATTTGTATTGTTGACATGTGTCATTCTTATTCTAATTATTGACATGTGTCTATATTTATTTAATTAATTATTAATTATTTAAAATTATTTAAAATTCTGAAAATTTTGTGGTGTTGACATGTGTCATTTTTTCTTCTCCTTTTATATATAGATAGATATTTAAAATAATTTCTCTCTAAAAATCATCTTAATATTAAAAGTATATACTTGCCATTTTTCGTAGTTTAACTCTCAAAAGCCTTTTTTAAAAAAATTTGATCAAACGCAATTTAATTATCTAACACACTTTTCAACTAAATTAGTAAACCCAAATTGCTTTTTTCAAAAGTTTTTTTTTTGAATAGTTATTTTAACAAAGTGTTTCTAATAGAGATACACAATTTTCAGCGTAGCACCGCCAAACAGGCTCTAACACAAATAAATTGAAACAAATTGAGTAATTACGAAGGTCTATTTCATCAAAATAAGATATATGTTGATTATCATTTCAATTTAAAATATTCATTCAAGAATGAAGTAATTCATAAGTATTACCTTAATTGGGAATTTGGTTTTATTTTAAACAATGATTAATTGTTTTAGAAGTAAGATGCCTTAATTATTACCACCTGTTACATTAGGGATAGTGAAAATATATATCTGAACATATAAGATACAAAATTGAATGCAAAGGGGGAATGTCCATGTTTCTGAATTGATAACTGGACAAAATAAGATATACTTTATACCATTTGATGCTTGATATATAGGCAGAACCACTTGAAAGGTGGGGGTGCACTTGGTGTGAACTTCAAAAAAATTTATATATATATATTATTAGATACTTAATACCTAAGACACCAAAAATATTGGAGCAAATTTTCTATCAAATCACTTATGTTTGATTTGTTTCAATAAAATCATCCAAGTAGTATATCAACAAAAGTCATTATAACCAAAAAAAAAATTAAAATGTAATTACATAAACTCCATCAAGTTTGATTTTATTCAAACTACCTCCTTTATGGTTATGCTTACCTCTCTTATATTAATTTTTTAATTTAATTATTATTAATATAAGTATATATAATTTAAGTAATTTGTTCTTTATGATAGATTATATGAAACAAACCCGATTTCTCAATACAAATATATAAACATTATATTCATTGATAACCAAATTATAATAACAACACTTGAATTACAAAGAGAAGTAGTGAATTAACAAGTAATTAATGATAAAGATAAGAATGGAGATGAGAAGCTAAAACTCTAGAAAGAAGATGAGAGGAAAATACAGTTTCTTCATAATATGCATAACCTTTCTGTCTAACCCCTATTCCTATTTAACCAATTGATGATTGGGCTTGGAACCCAAATAAAACTCTCTAATATTTTACTCGGCCCAATAATTCCATAAAAATCAGTCTCATTCACAATTCCTAACACATAGGCCCGTACAAAGTCGACTTGATTCACAAACTGCCGATGTATTCCAAGATCCCATACATGTAAAATTATACCCTTTCCAACTAAATTGCTTTGAGACCCCAAACATTTAAGATCATAACCATCACATTCAACAAGTTCAGGACGCATGTCCAAGGATAAAATAATAAAGCAGCCAACATAGTTCCAGTTCCGACCATCATTAGTAACTTTGCTCATAAGTTTGGCATAATTGAAAGGGTAAGGAATAGAAGGCATCTCCTCCCAACGTTAAGCAAGCCCGAAAGGGTAAGCAAATAATTGATTCCAACGATCATCTAAAGCTTTGCAAATATCAAACATGGAAAGGTCACATGTAGTAGATACTGTAGAATTAATCCAGAATGAAGGCTTGTTTGCATTTGCAATCACAAATTCTATAGGTTTGTTTCTGATGTTTACAATTTCCTCTTCATCATTCTTGTCTTCATTTTCAACATCATCACCACAACTATTTTCAATTTTGGAAACAGAACTTACCAGATCATTAGGGGTAATGAAAAATACAATTGGCTTACTGGATGTACAGAGAGAATTTGCATCTTTGTGCCTATCAGACGATTCACCAAACACCTTGTGCGCATTGGTATTGCTTTTGTATTCTAATTGTTCACCGTTATATTGCGATAAAAGTTAATTGGTTATGTTTCTCCATTGTGGATGAACATATGTGTGACTTGGGAATAGTAAACCTGACTCACCGAGGCTATCCTCACAACAATTTTGGTACTCCGTCACATATGTTACCTGTTCGAGATTAGCGAATCTCCCTCCCGTAGACTCAAATCCTTTTTGTTTAAATCGAATTCTCACCTTATCAGCAAAATGCGGCCAATCAATTAGTTGATTATTCCTAAATAGCCATTGGTACTATTTCAATGCTTCACCATCAAGGTAGAAAGATGCCACGTTAAGCTTCTGATCTTCCTCATTTTATGGAAATCGAAATAATGCTCTGCTTGGACTATCCAAGCCTCCGGATTCTTGCCTCCAAACTGTCACGCCCCGAGCCTACACCCTGGACGTGGCCGGCACTCGAAGACCATTGTTGGCCCCAAGCGAACCCTTGTCCTGGATTTCTTAACTCAGCGGAACCTAACTCAACAGAATAACTTCATGCCATACAAGGACACAAAACAACTTAACTTCATCAATGAAATCCTTGAGTACTCTATGGTCCTCCATTTGAGAGACCTCTGGAT
>NW_006239099.1:879656-880054 GCF_000226075.1 Solanum tuberosum | reverse complement strand
ACATTATATTCATTGATAACCAAATTATAATAACAACACTTGAATTACAAAGAGAAGTAGTGAATTAACAAGTAATTAAAGATAGAGATAAGAATATGAATGAGAAGTTAAGACTCTAGAAAGAAGATAAGAGGAAAAGAAAGTTTCTTCATAATACACATAACCTTTCTGTCTAACCCCTATTCCTATTTAACCAATTGATGATTGGGCCTGGAACCCAAATAAAACTCTCTAATATTTTACTCGGCCCAATAATTCCATAAAAATCAGTCTCATTCACAATTCCTAACACATAGGCCCGTACAAAGTCGACTTGATTCACAACATTATACTACTTTGTATAATTATTTCGTAAACAATTTTTTAAGAAAAATATATTTCTGATTCACTAATATTAT
>NW_006239099.1:867077-875687 GCF_000226075.1 Solanum tuberosum | reverse complement strand
TATATATATAAAAGTTGCACCTGAGTGAGGTTGATGTTAATGAAAAAATTAGTGAATAAGCTAAGAAACTAATTAACGAAGTGTGGGTGTTTTGTGACAGATCAATGTAAGAGGTAAGGTGTGATTTAGGAGAAGTTAAATGTAATATAATTACATTATCATTCATGTCGATTTAATGATGTTTTACATAAACTAATTTAGATCTGACTATGATGCCTACTCAGTACATATGGTGTACTAATACTACTTTTGCTACACTTATTTTTTGGTCTCGGCTTGTTTCAGATTTTTTGAAGCATGGGATGACAGTTATTCATCATCAACTTCTACCTACTTCATCCTCAAGTGAAAGTTGTGTCGATCTCTTGTGTATTCTTCTATTATTTTTTGTCCTTCCTTTTTAGAAGCTCTTGTATCTTTCTAGATTAGGTCCATGGGATTAGTTAAACTGTCATGACGACCCAATTCCTCGAATCATGATGTCACCTACTATAACCCACCAAAAGATTAGTTAACCCGCAACCCAAAACAATAAGTAATGGATATACAGATAGAAACAAAGCAAAAGCGCAGTAGAAACAGAATGAAAAAGCGGAAACAAGCCAAAAGATATATATATATATATAAACACAAAAGATCCCTCCCAGAATCTGGAAGTCACAAGTAAAGAGTTTTCTAAATAAAAGTGTACAAGACCTAAAAGTGGACCCAAAATACAAAGCTTGTCTCAAAATGCAAAAGACTGGCTATCAAATTATACTGAGAGAGAGACAGGTGTACTGTGATGAAGTACCTCTCCAAATTATTAAGGAATATAATGAGTGACTTACATGATTTCATATTTCATTCAATGTGGAAGCTACTAAAATCACACATCTGATATTGGTTGATGATCTAATGCTACTTTGTAAGGGAAAAGTATAGTAGTAACTAGAGTTACTAAGGACTTGAATCATATTGCTGAATTCACTAGCATGATGGACAACTCTAATAAATCAAGCCTCATTTTAATTTTGCTGGTATGGTTGAAGCGACAACGATGAAATTATTCAATATTACTGATTTAGCCAAAGATACTCTTGAAATGAAGTATTTAAGACTTCCCCTCTCATCAAAGAAGTAGACCAAAGTAAATTTCTAGCAACTTGTAGATAGGATTATTCATATACTATTACATATGTTATATTAGGACCTTGTCTTATGAAAGAAAATTTTAGATTATCGCGATGGTGTTATTCTTTGTGTTTTATTTCTAGAAATTAAGCTATGTGTATTAATTCTCATTCCAGGCATACTAATTGAAAATGGGTCTCCATAATATCTTCTTTAAGTAAAATGCATATTGCTGAGAAGACAAACAAGATTGCATGAAATTGACTTGAAATAAAACTTTGTTATGCTACATGGTCATAATAATCTGATTGGTTAATCAAAAGAATCTTCTTAGAAAGGTGAAATAATTAATTAGACTGCACGTCCCAGTTGAAGTTATCAATATGAATTTATGTAAAATTTCTCTAATAGAGACACAAAAACATTTGTTTGTTGAATATCATGAGTTGAATGTAAAAGTGAAAGAGGCGCTATATATCTAGGTGGCCAAGATTTTCTTCTAGGAATTAATTTGAATGTTTAACAAAGAGTAGAAGATGGATGCAACTTATGAAGAATATTACGATTGTCATATCAGGTGCACCGCTATATCACACTTGATAGGCCAAGAACTGAAAGTAGCTAGTGTAAGGAGATCAAAATGCAACCAAGAGTAGTTACTAAACAAATTTCAACAAGAGGTGAAGGAAAATTAAGCCAATTAAGTTATACAAAGAGAGATCATAAATAGGTGTAGACAGTTGATTCAACATTTGTGTAGTTGAGTTTGTTGTTTGCTCTTGTTGATTAATAGGATTAAATGTTATTTATTTATAGCTTGGATGCATAAGATACTACAACCCTTACTATAAGGAGGCTAGACATATTTGTGTATTTTGATGGTGTATTATTTTTCTAATGGTAATGGTAATAGTTTACAATTTATTATCAAAAAGTGGCACCATATAACGTGTTTTGGCTAGATAATCAAAATTGATGTTTCTTACTTATTCAAACACCAAATAAGTCAAGCTCATAGGTAAATGGTCTCGGAATGAAACCAAACTTGGTAAGCATATTCAATAACATACTAAGAAAATATTGACGGTTCCTTTGATCAAAACTCGAAAATGGGTGGAACCGGTGGAGTTATAAGGGACCATCTAGGCTGTTGGATTGTAGGATTTTCTTGCAAAGTGAAAGTCGTTAATGCCCAGCATGCGAAACTACTAGCTTTGCTCCATGGTTTGAATCTAGCATAGAAAATAAACTTTAACCATTTGCTCGTGGAGACCGACTCTCAGGTATTACTTAACACCTTAGAAAGTTCTAAACCAATACACTCACACATTTATTCGGATTGCAGGTCAATGCTCCTACTGATGGGAGGATCAACAATGAAGCATATAATGAGGGAGGCTAACTCAGTAGCTGACATATTAGCGGAATATGAAAGGAAGACTATGGATCCAAATATGCATATGAACAAGTTGTTTGTTGTTAAAGCATCTCCTTCCTTTACATTAAAAGCTCTTGAAGGAGATGCGAACGGAACTATATCGTTTAGATCAATTTCTTTTTATATGGATAAACCTACTATTAAATAAATAAAATCCTTCCAATTCTAAAGCAAAATATAAAAAATATATATATATACTAAGAATGAAACCAAACTTGGCTTTTTCCTTACGTCAAATGTTCCTTATGAAAATCAATGTTATTACATAATGTCTGCACGTATGACACTAGTGTGGCCCACTCGATGCACACATTGTTACGAGTTTCAAAGCAGAAAGAAGGCAATCTGTAACAATGTTTATGATAGATGAAATTTATAGGATATATATATATATATATATTAAGTTTTTTCTATTTAATTTTTTTTTATTTTTAGTTTTTCACTTGGTGTTTGAAATCTGTATACACTGATTCCGCATTTGGATTTTGATTAAATTCAGATCTCGCACTATAGAGTCCATTCGGGGGTAACGCGATCTTAACAAAAAAAATTCATACTCAGAGCTTGAATCTGAGACTTCTGATTAAGGATAAAATAGTCTCACTCGGTGCTCGAAACCCGCATACACCAATTTCGTGAAGGAAATAATATTACCCAAGGTAATAATATATGCACAAGTGAAAGATCCAACAATGATTACATAGAAGAAACTTATTAATCTACAAATAGTAGGTAGGAAGATTTATTAAACAACTCAATAGCTCTTGTATTTTTGTATATTCAATATCTCTCTACATTCAATGTATCTATCTACACTTGAATGTATCTCTCGCTACATTAAATATATATCTCTCTACATTGAAAATATGTAATAAGACACCTCTATTTATAATACTAACAACCAAAGTAAACTAGGACTATGAACATATAAAACTAACAAATCTTAATTAAAAATAAATCAGGAAATACCATAAATAATAAATCCTAAACTAGTAAGGAATCCTAAACTACATAGCCTCCCTTAAACCAAGATCTTCAAATGTGACCATGCCTAGCATCTTCCTCAACTTTATGAACAACTCCAATTTTAATGGCTTTGTGAATATATCAACAACTTGTTCTTCGGTCTTGCAATATTCAACCCTTATCTTTTTATCTTGGACCAAGTCACAAATGAAGTTCCATTTGATGTCAATGTGTTTGCTACGACCATGAAAAAATGAATTCTTTGTTAACGCAATTGCAGACTTGCTATCACAAAATATTTTTGTAGGACTATCTTGCTTGTGTTGAAAAAATCCAAGCATCCTTCTCAACTATAATGCTTGTGTAGCACTACTTGTTGCGGCCATATACTCTGCTTCAGCAGTTGATAAAGCAACTTGTTGTTTCTTTGAAGACCATGAAAATACACCAGATCCCACATAAAATGCACAGCCAGAAGTACTTTTTTTTGCATCATATCCTCAGCTCAATCACGATCAGAAAATCCAACAAGATTACTATCATTAGTCTTTGAATAAAATATGTCATCAGAGTGTGTACCTTGAATATATCTCAAAATTCTCTTGGCAGCAAGTGTGATTGACGCGGGAACTCCATAAATGTGCTAATTAATTCCCATAAGTAATATCAGGCCTTGTAGAAGTCAAGTATCTTAGACTCCCTACCAATCTTCTAAAATATGTAGCATCAACAAAATAATCAGTTCCATCTTTGGTCAACTTCAATTTCTCTTCAATAGGTGAGAAATGAAGATTCCATCTTTCAATTGAGAAACTTCAATGCCAAGAAAATAAGACATTAATCCCAAATCAGTCATCTCAAATTGGCTAATCATAGCCTCCCTAAATTCAGAAATTAATTTAGGATTATTGCCAGTAAATATTAAATCATCCACGTATAAGCATACAATGAGAATGTCTCCATTAGTATTGAATTATATATATAATGTATGCTCATAAGGACATCTATGAAAACCATGTCCAATTAAATAGGAATCAATGCGAGTATATCAAGCTCTTGGAGCTTGTTTCAACCCATATAACGCCTTCTTCAACTTGTAAAGTTTATTTTCTAAACCTTTTTTGATATATCTCATAGGCTACTCAACATACACTTCTTCCTCAAGAACACCATTCAAGAAAGCAGATTTAACATCCATTTGATGTATTTTTCAACAGTTATTTGCAGCAAGAGAAATAATCATTTGAATAGTATCAAGTCTATCAACGGGAGCAAATACCTCAAAATAGTCAATACCTGCCTTCTGTTTGTATCCTTTAACAACTAATCTTGCCTTAAAGCGATCTACTTCTCCAGATGATTTGTAGTTGGTTTTGTATACCCACTTGACTTCAATTTGTTGTTTTGAAGGCGGTAAATCTGTCAACTCCCAAGTGATATTTTTCTCAATAGCATAAATTTATTTATCCATTGCATTCATCCAATGATCATCTTTGACAGCTTCTTCAAAAGTAATTGGATCACAATCGGCAAATAGTGAAAAGTTCACAATATCTTCATTGGATAAATTTTATCATTGTCAACAACATAATCTTGTAAATGGGCTGGTAGTTGGCGATTTCTTTTTGGACGAATCGATGTTTCTGTTTGAACAGGACGAACTACTTGTTCCTCTTGATATCTGCTAGAACTTCCTTCCTCCATAGTTGAAACTATTGGTTGTCTTATCATCTAATTTCTTTCTCAAAACATCAGGAACATGAGCATAAAGTCAAATACTTTTAGATGAGAGATATTTGGTTTCTTACCAGTCCAAACTTCTTGTGGAGTTTTTCCAAAATTGGATCGAGTTGGACACTTGTTTAGAACATAAATTGCACATGAGACGGCTTCTGCCCAGAATTCTTTGGGATTTTTTTGGAATGCATCATTGATCTCACCATATCCATCATTGTTCTATTTTTTCTTTCAGCTACACTGTTTTGTTGAGGAGTATATCTAACAGTCAATTGATGTTTAATGCCACACTTCTTCAAATAGTCATCACAAACAAGAAACTCAGTAACCCTATCAGTTCTCAATGTCTTAACAAAGTGCCCACTTTGCCTTTCTACATAAACTTTAAAGATTTTAAAGACTTCACATTCATCATATTTATTTTTCAGAAAATATACCCAAGTTTTTCGACTGAAATCGACAATAAAAGTAATAAAGTATTTACTACCTCCATTGGAAGGAACTTCAACCGAACACAAGTCTGAGTGAATTAGCGTCAATGGTGCATTAGCCCTCCAAACTTTGCCTTTTTGAAAAGGTTCTCTATAATTGTTTCCCAAAATGCAAGACTTACACTTTGTATTAGGAAAATCAACAGAAGGCAAACCATCAACTAGTTTATTTCTTGCAAGATATTTCTAACTCTCAATATTCAAATGCCCAAAAGTAGATGCCACAACCAAGTATCATTAGAGTTCATAAAACTAATGCAAGATAAATCTCCACGGTTGAGATAAAGAGTCCACAAACGACTTTGATTCATTTTTACCGTTGCAATTAATCCTAATTTATCATCGCTAATAGTTTCAATTCTCTACTTAAATTGCAAGTCATATCCTTTTTCTGCTAGTTGTCCCAAACTCAACAAATTATGATGAAGACTTGGAACATAATAAGCATTAGATACAAAGTGAGAAGAGTCATTGTTTGAAGTAATTGAAATTTTTCATTTTCCAATAGCAGACACTTTAGAGTTACTACCAGGTCTTACAGTAGCTCTGAATGATTCATCTAGATCAATGAATAATTCCTTATCAACAGACATATGATTGCTACAACCAGAATCTATAAATCATTCATTTCCTTTATTTTCTTCTATTTCTGAGCTAGAAAATAATAAATTCTCTTGTTTATCTCTATAATTTTCAGCTAATTTTGCATGTAGTTTTCTATTTTCAGGTTTTTGAAACCAACAATATCTTTGATAGTGTCCAAATTTTTCACAATTATGACACTGAATTGTTGATTTGTCATGTCTCTGAAAATTTTGATTATTTTGTTGTTCTTTCCTAAAATTATTATTATTTCTTTGTTGGTAAGAATAATTACCTCTACCACGGCCTTGAAAATTTCCTCTATTCCCTTGTCCTTTACCTCTGAAATTTTGACTCCTTTGATTTGTCTTAGACAAGTTTGATATTTCTTCATTTGGATTAGGTTGATTCACCTTTGCTTGCAATACTTCATTAAATTTTTCTATCATCTGTTGATTCAAGGACATCTCGTATGTCATCAATTCCCCTTCTAAATCATCAAGTGTCAAAGTGCTAAGATCTTTGGTGGCCTCAAGAACCATCTTTTTGGTGTGAAATTTTGTACTCAATGATCGTAGTACTTTTTCAACAATTTTAACTTGATCTAAGTTTTCTCCATTAGTTCTCATACCTTGTCAAAAATTCTTTGACGGACTCAGTTGAGTTCATTTGAGTTAACTCATATTGTCTTCTAAGCTCTTGCAATTTGACTCTTCTTACACTTGCGGAACCTCGATGTGAATTCTTCAAAATTGTCCAAGCCTCCTTCGATGACTTAGCCTGTAAGATTTTACTATATATAAGCAATTCAACCTTGCTATCGAGATAAAAACGTGCCTTGTCATTCAATTGTCTATTTTTCTCAAGTTGTTTTGCAGTTTCACCAGTCAATGTTGTGCCCTCTGGGACTTCCACGAACCCTTTTTCAATAATAGACCATAGTTCAACAACTTTAAAAAAACGCTTCATTTGTGAATGCCAAAGCTCAAAATTATTTTTTCCATCAAACACAAAAATGGTACAAGGGGATATATATGGACTACTCATATTCTTTTATATGTGTTGGATCTCACACATGGATTTTATAAGGATCACACACAAGCTCTGATACCAATTTGAAGTAAATAATATTAACTAAGGTAATAATATATGCACAAGTGAAAGACCAAACAATGGTTATATAGAACAAATTTATTAATCTACAAATAGTAGGAAGGAGACTTTATTAAATAACTCAATAACTCTTGTATTTTTGTACATTCAGTATATATCTGTAACGATTCGAACCGTCGTTATTTAGGAAAGGAAAATGTCGAGGGAGGGGAGGGGGAACTGGGGCCACCATGTCGCCAGAGCGGGCCAGATGCCGCTAAGGCGGTGGAACCTCAGCGGGATAGGTCACGCCAGAGCGGGAATGACGGGACCAGAAATTAAATGACGTGAAACCTTATTATCTCCTTTTTCCCAAAACACCAAAAAGAGGCGAGAATCACCTCAGAAACCCTCAAAAGGCTACTCTAGGCTTGGTAAGGAAGGAGAAAGAGAATTCTAGCGTAAGGAGGTTGATAGCTTGCTGATTTCCGGTCAAAATCCGTTGTCTCGTCGTCCGGAAGCCAAGATGTCACGACCCAAGCCAACCCCCTAGATGTGACATGGCGTACAAGACTCTGAAAAGCCTCATACACGCCTCATAGCATATCATAACATAAGAACATAGGAAATAGTGCGAAAATTTAAAACTTTTCTTTACAATCGAAGTCATATATAAAAACAAGTGAGAGTCTACAATACTATGTCTCAAACCATCTATAACACCTGAATACAATCTTAGGGACATAGCCCTTACAAAAGTCTAAAACATAAGGAAAGACTTAAAGGACATAACGGCCAAGCCCTCGAATACTACGAGGACTCACCAAGCTTCTTCTTCTTGATCTACTATGATCCTAGCCACGAAGATGTCACGACCCAAGCCTAGGGCCTAGACGTGACCGGCGAATGGGGAACCCGAAGGAACCCCAAACAAGCCTCATAGCGTATCATTACACATCCTTGGTCGCGGAAGCAAATAAAAAGACCATAAGCGATAAGCATAATTAAGGGGGGAATCGGGAATAAGGGAGCAAGAGAAACAAAAATAAGAACGATACAAAAATACCATAGATGAGTCAAGCTCAAGCATAATACACAACTTGTCCAACACCACCTCTAAACATAGGTACTTTAGCGGGGGCCAAGACAAACAACTAGGCTCACCCTCATAGTCAAAACATAACTAAAAAG
>NW_006239099.1:857771-860661 GCF_000226075.1 Solanum tuberosum | reverse complement strand
TGAGGTGAAACCAAGTGCGTTGGAAAGCTAACTCAAAGAGCTTTAATTTAATAGGTTGTGGCCCTTCCAGTTTCTTGTGTGCTAAGAGATATGCCTCTTCAAAGTTGACCCTCCAAATCGCTTTTTTTGCGATTTTCGAATTTTGATACGGTTGTTCTAAAATTCGGGTTAGACTCATTTCCCACTCAATTTGACCCCCTGAATAAGAATATGAAGTCGAATTTCCGAAATCATGCACGGATTTTGAGATATATGGAAATTACAATTTTAGGTGTTTCCGAAGCACATTTTCGGACATTTTTGGGGTCGTTTCAGAAGATGGAAGTCGATATCGCCGAACCCTACACTTTGTGAAAAATGTAGAAGAAATATGGGTTAGTACAAAAATGCACAAAGTATGATAGCCAAGCATAAAAACTTTGGAAACATGCTAAAAGGGACATTTTAGTTAAATGCATGAACTTTGCTAGTTTAAACTATCGTTTAGAAGTTAGTGTGAAAACCCAAGTCATAAGCATAAAAGACATCATGATAAGGCATAGACTATAGCATGGTAGATAACAATCACAACTACTGAGTATAAGGAATACCATTAGGAGCACATACATAGTCAATACAATCTAGTTTTAGTATGATATGAGAGAAACAATTCATGAGCCACCTCAAGGAAAGCTTGTGCAATGCATAGGTAAGATCTCATAATCTTACATATACTAAGAAAGTCACTTTAGATCCTCATTCATGTTTACCATTTTTAACCTCATCCTTAGCCTATTTCTCATAAACAAGGAAACACTCCCTTTTAGTCAACCATATCAAGGGAAACAACCCATGGAAGCAATGCAAGTTAGCATACAACATTATAAGTAGACTTAACATCTAATGCATTTGCCATCTAGTCACAAGTACATTCACTACATGAATAATCATGACAAAAGAGGAATCTACCATAACTACTATCAAAGCCTACTTATGTAATGCATGGATGAAGTCTCATACCCCACCCATACTAAGTAGTACTTCTTGAATAGCCATAGTTCATCCTGAACTTGACCTTTTGGGAATTAGCTTTAACCGACATAGACCATGAGAGCTTATTCATGGAATCCGGTGTCTATCCCACACCAAAAAAGAGGTTTACTACTTGCCTAAGGTAGAACCAAATTATTAGCTTAGGTGGATCCATTAGCTAAAGACCTATGTGGAGACATAGTTATGGGATAAGGGGATTGCTACTAGTAAACCCGACCTCTACTAACGCAAGGGCATCAATCACAAGAGATTGTTCTTAGAAACCCGGCCTCTACTATCGTGAAGGCTTCCATCTCATATCAGTATCCACTTGGTGCTAAGAATAATTCCCATTGAGTTATAATAAAGTCTTGACTTAACTTGATAATAATGGAAGAATATCTTGACACTCAATCCAACAAACTCATACTAAAGCTCCTAGATTCATTAGGGGAGACTAGTCTTCAACCCTTAGAATCACTATATGTGACAAACCTTTCACATTGTATGGTATTCATACCTAAGTGTGCAAATGAGTATAATCATCCAATCAACACAACAATTATATTATAATGTATTCACTTTACTCTCAAAGCAATCTAATTGAATGCACACAAGTCTCATACAAGCTAATTCTCATGTTTTTCCCTTCAAGAGCTATAGATCACATTCAACCAATAAATCTAGAATTACTACATTAGATATAGATGGTGACATGAATCAATCAACTAAACTACTACAAGTACAATCTCGTGATATTCATCTCACTAAAACTCACTCACATCACAAAGTCGGGGTTCATGGGTTTTTGGAGGAAATTCAACATCAAAACCATATAAATTCCTCAATTAATACATAATTCAAGTAATCAATTCATTATATTCATGATTCTATAACATTCTACTAATACCAATCAACACCCACACTTTAAGATCTAATTTGGGGGAATTAGGGTAATTCATGGATTCATGGAAGATTTTATCATAAAACCAACTTAAAATAGTAATTCAATCGTAATATAAGATAATTAAATCATTGGAAATGTTTTTAGGAAGAATCCATGACTTGGAGTGAAAACCCTAGGTTTTGGAGACTTTTCTACTTGAGAAAATACATAATTACCCCATTAAAGTAAGACCTGTTTTGTAAAAAGACACTTGAACTTTGTGAAGGTCCTATTACCCCACTAAACTACTCTCAACCAAACTTAATATGTCATTTTCACTTATTTTTGCACCTGCTGTGTTCTCACATTGCAAAAGCACGTGAGTAGTTTAAAAAACATCCTCTAACCAATATTAAAAAGCCATGTGGCATTTCAAATTGATTTCTTTTTTTAAAATTAAGATCCATCTTCCCCAAATCAATTTAAACACCATTAACAACTATTGAAGCTTGTTGGAGTGTCTATGGCCGAGTTAGCAGTGTAGTATTTCTCAAAGTTTGATTCACTGTCACAAGACGAGTACTCTGTTAAGTCATCCTTAATTATGGACTCGTCATTTGCTTCTCCTATCTTCTTCGTCATTTCAATGGTACAATTTATCATCGTCGACATTTGATATTTTTGACGGAGATGATGAAAAATAACAAAAGTGAAAAGAGAAAATGAAGAGAAAGAAGGTCATTGTTAGTCACCATTTTATCTGATGAAAAAGCATTTTCCAGCGATAATGGCAAATTAATGGTGGTTAGCCATGGTTGCTTCAACCATCTGAGGCGAAAGGCCTCTTGGTGCTAATAGAAGTATTTGTATAGTTCCAAGAATAGAGGAATAGAATAAAATGATGATTGTTTTCCTAAAATTACAATGATAATAACATAAAAATAATAGATTGATTTTTGTTTACCATTTCTAATTGAAGTTAATTGTCTTTTT
>NW_006239099.1:775288-857437 GCF_000226075.1 Solanum tuberosum | reverse complement strand
CATGTTACCCCACTAGACTACTTTCAACCAAACTTAATACGTCATTTTCACTTATTTTTGCACCTGTTGTGTTCTCACATTTCAAGAGCGTGTGAGTAGTTTAAAAAACAGTCTCTAACCAATATAAAGAAGCCATGTAGCATTTCAAATTGAATTCTTTTTTAAAAATAAAGATTCATCTTCCCCAAATCAATTCAAACACCATTAACAAATAACAACTATGGAAGCTTGTTGGAGTGTCTATGGCCGAGTTAGCAGTGTAGTATTTCTCAAAGTTTGATTCACTGTCACAAGACGAGTACTCTGTTAAGTCATCCTTAATTATGGACTCGTCATTTGCTTCTCCTATCTTCTTCGTCATTTCAATGGTACAATTTATCATCGTCGACATTTGATATTTTTGACGGAGATGATGAAAAATAACAAAAGTGAAAAGAGAAAATGAAGAGAAAGAAGGTCATTGTTAGTCACCATTTTATCTGATGAAAAAGCATTTTCCAGCGATAATGGCAAATTAATGGTGGTTAGCCATGGTTGCTTCAACCATCTGAGGCGAAAGGCCTCTTGGTGCTAATAGAAGTATTTGTATAGTTCCAAGAATAGAGGAATAGAATAAAATGATGATTGTTTTCCTAAAATTACAATGATAATAACATAAAAATAATAGATTGATTTTTGTTTACCATTTCTAATTGAAGTTAATTGTCTTTTTCTTATTTGATGAAGAAGGTTAGGGAAAGGGGAGAAGTAGATAGGAATGGAGAGGTGTTGGAGGGGTGGAAAATATTTTTTCCTTTATTTATAATAAAGAAAAATCTTTTTTCATATTAATTAATTTTTATAATTTATGACATTTAACACGTGGCAATTTGAGATTGGGGCGTGAAAATCACACATTTTTTCACAACTGGGTTTAATCGAAAAATGAGGCAATGTTATTACTTTCAAATTGTTCACGGGGTGTTAGGACCCCTGCAAAGTTTAAGTGTCTCTTTACAAAAAGAGTATTAGTTCACGGTGGACTTTATGTATTTTCTCTTTCTACTTTTAAATTGGAAGTTTGAGGACTTCATCGATGAAAAGCTAACCATGAATCAAAACTACCATACCTTAGATGAAGATTCCCCACGAATTTGGGTAGAAAAGATGAGTTCTTGAGCCCTAGACTTCAACTTCTTCTTCTTCTCCAATGGAGGTTTTAGCGAGAGAAATATTTGGGGGAAAGTTGGTTATGTTTTGGGTCTTGTGATTTATGAAGTATATTGGTTAGTTAATGGTTTAAAAGTACTTATAGAAGTGTATTAAAATAATAATAAACAACCCCACATTAAAATAATTAAACTAGGCATTACCTAAAAGAAACTTACCTTGGCCGACTTTGAGGCAGCATTGCAGGCCCCATCCACAACCCTCACCCACGGGGCGTGGATGGACCCACGGACCGTACTGGTCACTCGTGTGTTGGGGTCTGCAGCTCCTCAACTTGGCTCTTGACCCAAGAATATGCCCTACGGGACGTAGATGGACCTACGCCTAGTAGGTCCCATCCGTAGGTCACCAATTTTGTGCAGCTTGGGCTATTTTAGGGTTAGGCTTTAAGGTCCTCCTCAAGGACCCTTGGTTGGTCTTTGGGGGGGAGGGGTCGTGTCTTGACGTTTAACCCCTAAACCTCTTATCCTACGTACGGGAAGGACGAGAGGGAGTTGCTCGGATGGTAAGCACCCCTCACTTCCAACTCGAAGGTTGCGAGTTCGAGTCACCAAGGGAGAAAAAGGGGTGGAAGCTCCTACTAAAAAAAAAAGTACGGGAAGCCATTTTACAACATTAACCCACACATCAAACTCGAAAACTTTCACGTAAGGCTCTAGTTTCACCTACTAGTTTTTTGAGTGTTACAATATCTTCCCCTTGGGAACATTCGTCCTCGAATGACGTTTCTAAACACTTTACGGAATTATAGACACAAGACTAGCAGCCTATCATGCATGAAACATCTAAATAATGCACAATTCAAAGGAGGAAACATCAACTCCATCTCAAAACATAAACAATGCAATACAAGGGAGTAGGAACTACATCTAACAACCCAATATGCACGAAACTCAATATTTCTCATTTGCATAGGAGGAACTAACTTCTCCAACTAAAATAATGCTCAACACAACATCATGGAGCTAATATGCAATTACTCTCAAAAGCATACTAAATCATGTTCACCAACACATCTCATGAAGTCAAATAGGCAACTCATACTAATGCACAACAACATGAGGAATATAAATCATGAAAACTCATTGTCTCATAAAACATGAATTTCACCAAGAACATGCATAATTTTATTTTTTGGAAATGGAAAACACATAATTTACATATGACTTCCAAAACAAGGAAATTTTAGAGGAACTACTTACAACATCCAAGACTTCACAATCATGAAATAAGTCAAGGGAAACTTATCATTTCAAGCTAAAGGAGGAATAGAAGGAAATATAAGGGTATCGGGACATCTCATTGTCCCTTGGCCTCCCAAGTAGCACCCTCACCTAAAACCCTCACACACAAGACCACTCCTTCACACTTCCATGAAAGCAACTTCCACATTCTTCTACTTCTTAACTTGCCGGTCTAAGACTTCTACTGGTACCTCTAAATTAGAGAAGTTCTCATTTAAGCACTCTTGCTCACAAACAACCTTACCAACATCACTCAAGATTTCATATGAGCCTACCAAACGGAACTAAACTTCTCAAACTCACAACACCCCTTAAGGTGAGAATTTCAAGCCAATCCAAATCATGAACATCAAGAACACCTAACCACTTTGCCACCTAAGCACAATATCTCCTCATTAGGAGTAAAAGCCTGTACGGACTTTTCTAAGCACCATTTCTTTCAACTCTAAGGTCGGATCAAGTTATCACTAATCCTTCACACAAGATTATTCTTAAACCATGGAGAATTACACTTCTACTCTCTTCTAAAGGAGTCGACTCACTCAACATCTCTAGGCATCACTCAAACACTATTCATCAAATCTTCCAACACACCCTAAAACTCATCATGACTAAGTTGGGTTCTACCAACAAACACACATAACCATAATGAAACCCATTTATACTAAGGACAACATAAAAGCCCATCATGTCAAATCTATCAAGTCAAAAAAGACAGGCAAAGATCGGAATCTAAATAAGCATGAAACATATACCGGGAGCAACATTTGGAGGACACTCTTGTTCACCTCTAGCTTGGAGAGCATCGAACCTAATTTTCTTTCTCTCTCATCCCCTAGCTATAAGTACCGAGAAATCTCTCATTTTATGGTCACTTCCACCACAACCATAACAACCTTTCATACCGGCTAAACACCTACCATAATGTTTCCTTCCACATATATTGCAAGTAGGCTTAAGTAACACAGATTCACTATTTCTCCCTCTTTGAGGCTTAGGGATAGACACCCTCTCTTCACTAAACCTTGGGAAAAACTTAGAAGGACCTTGTCCGGAGAACCTTCCAAGAGAAGAACTATCATCATCTATTCTAACCCTTTTTTTCTCCCTCAACCTATCTTCAAGTTTCTTTTGATCAATTTCAAAGGCATAAACTACAAGACAAGAGATATTCATATTATGCTCAAACATGGCCATACGACATTCTTTTACCACTAACTCAGACAATCTCGACACAAACTTACTCATTTCCAATTAGGGATCGGACACTAGAATCGGAACATACTTAGACAATTGAGTGAACCTCCATGCATATTCTTTAACACTCAAATCATTTTGTCTAAGTTTGATGAACTCAAGCAACAAAGCTTCTCTCATCTCTAAAGGGAAGAAACTATCTAGAAAAACACTTTTGAACCCTTCCCACTCTATAGGGCCCAATCTTACCGGTCTAGTCTCTTTCCATTGATCATACCATATTTGTGCAACCCCTTTGAGTTGACAAGAAGCTAACTCCACCTTCTCTACAAGAGTTACTCTCATAAAGTCTAACACCTTAGAGACCTTCTCCACAAACTCTTAAGGATTTTCTTCCACCTTGGATCCATAAAACTCCGGAAGATACCACCCCAAAAAGTCCCTCACTCTAGAAGCAACCATCGCCCTTATTGGGTTTGCTAGAGTTACATCCTCTCTATTTGCTTGCACCTTCAAGGCTTGAGCCAACAGTTAGATAGCAGACCTAAACTCCACACGAGTCACATCCTCCCCTATAGGGTCAATTGGAAATTGGGGAGGAGCTTGGAGGGGAACCTCTTGCTCCATATTGTCTTCCTCATTCCTTTCAACGTTAGCCCTTGAAGTAGTCATATCCTGAAAACCATAGGGTACACATTAGGAGTAAGAGCTAATAAAACTAAACTCTATGGCACGACTTAGAGATTGAAGAAGTGAAGTTTTCCTAACATCCAATAGCCTCCTATTCATAATTGTGGCGCGCTTCACATTTATGAGTAAGACCCTACTAGACGTGGTTTGAGACATCCTAAAACCATCCCAAAAATCTTGTACTATGATACCATGTTTGTCACGACCCAAGGCTACCCCCAAGATGTGACACAGCATACAAGACCCTGAAAAGCATCATAGAATATCATAACATAAGAACATAGGAAATAGTGCGGAAATTTAAAACTTTTCTTTACAATCGAAGTATTTTATAAAAACAAGTGAGAGTCTACAACACTATGTCTTAAACCGTCTATAACACTTGAATACACTCTTAGGGACACAGCCCTTACAAAAGTCTGAAACATAAGGAAAGACTTAAAGGACATAATGGTCAGTTCCTCGAATACTATGAGGACTAACCAAGCTTCTTCTTCTTGATCTACTATAATCCTAGCCACAAAGATGGAAGTCGATATCGCTGAACCCTACACTTTGTGAAAAATGTAGAAGAAATATGAGTTAGTACAAAAATGCACAAAGTATGCTAGCCATGCATAAAAACCTTTGGAAACATGCTAAAAGGGACATTTTAGTTAAATGCATATGATTTCCTAGTTTAAACCATCATTTAGAAGTTAGTGTGAAACACAAGTCATAAGCATAAAAGACATCACGATAAGGCATAGACTATAGCATTGTAGATAACAATCATAACTAGTTAGTATAAGAAATACCATTAGGAACACATACATAGTCAATACAATCTAGTTTTAGTATGATATGAGAGAAACACTTCATAAGCCACCTCAAGGCAAGCTTATCCAATGCATAGGTAAGATCCCATAATCTCACCTATACTAAGCAAGTCACTTTAGATCCTCATTCATGTTTACCATATTTTAACCTCATCCTTAGCCTATTTCTCATAAACAAGGAAACACTCACTTTTAGTCAACTCTATTAAGGGAAGTAACCCATGGTAACAATGACAGTTAGCATACAACATTACAAGTAGACTTAACATCTAATGCAATTTCCATCTAGTCACAAGTACATTTACTACATGAATAATCATGACAAAAGAGGAATCTACCATAACTACTCTCAAAGCCTACTTGTGCAATGCATGGATGAATTCTCATACCCCCACCCACACTAAGTAGAACTTATTGAATAGCCATAGTTTATCCTAAACTTGACCTTATGGGAATTAGCTTTAACCGACATAGACCATGATAGCTTATTCATGGAATCCGATATTTATTCCACACCGAAAAGGGGTGTCCTACTTGCCTAAGGTAGAACCAAACTATTAGCTTAGTTGGATCCATTATCTAAAAACCTATGTGGGCACATAGTTATGGGTTAAGGGGATTGCTATTAGAAAACCCGACCTCTACTAACGCAAGGGCTTCCATCCCAAGAGATTGTTCCTAGAAACCAGGCCTCTACTATCGTGAGGGCTTCCATCTCATATCACTATCCACTCGGTGCTAAGCATAATTCTCATTGAGTTATATTAATTCTTGACTTAAATTGATAATAATGAAAGAATGTCTTGATACTCAATCCAACAAACTCATACTAAAGCTCTTAGATTCATTAGGGGAGACTAGTCTTCAACCCTTAGAATCAATATATATGACAAACCTTTCACATTGTTTGGTATTCATACCTAAGTGTTCAAATGAGGATAATCATCCAATCAACACAACAATTAGATTATGATGTATTCACTTTACTCTCAAAGCAATCTAATTGAATGCACACAAGTCTCATACACATAGCTAATTCTCATGTATTTCCCTTCAATAGCTATAGATCACATTCAACCAATCAATCTAGAATTACTACA
The DNA here is from genome assembly GCF_000226075.1 of Solanum tuberosum. Taxonomy (NCBI): domain Eukaryota; kingdom Viridiplantae; phylum Streptophyta; class Magnoliopsida; order Solanales; family Solanaceae; genus Solanum; species Solanum tuberosum. Next base: position 851,179 of record NW_006239099.1, on the reverse strand, counting down.
TTAGATATATATATGGTGACATGATTCAATCAACTAAACTACTACAAGTACAATCTCATGATATACATCTCACTACAACTCACCCACATCACAAAGTCACAAATTGGGGACATGGGTGTTCATGTGTTCTTGGAGGAAATTCAACATCAAAACCATAAAAATTCCTCAATTAATAAATAATTTAAGTAATCAATTCATTATATTCATGATTCTATAACATTCTACTAATACCTATCAACACCCACACTTTAAGATCCAATTTGGGGGAATTAGGGTAATTCATGGATTCATGAAAGATTTTATCATAAAACCAACTTAAAAAAGTAATTCAATCATAATATAATATAATTAAATCATTATAAATATTTTTAGAAAGAATCCATGACTTGGAGTGAAAACCTTAGGTTTTGGAGACTTTTCTACTTTGATATCAGAAGTTTGAGGACTTCATGGATGAAAAGCTAACCATGAATTAAAACTACCATACCTTAGATGAACATTCCTCATGAATTTGGGTAGAAAAGATGAGTTCTTATTCCCTAGACTTCAACTTCTTCTTCTTCTCCAATGGGGTTTTTAGTGAAAGTAATATTTGGGGGAAAGTTGGTTATGTTTTGGGTCTTGTGATTTATGAAGTATATTGGCTATTTAATGGTTTAAAATTATTTATATAAGTGTATTAAAATAATATAAAAAAACCCCAAATTAAAATAATTAAACTAGGAATTACCTAAAAGAAACTTACCTTGGCCGACTTTGAGGCTGCATTGTAGGCCCCATGCACGACCACCACCTACGGGGCGTGGATGAACCCACGGACCATACTGGTCACTCGTGGGTTGGGGTCTGCAGCTCCTCAACTTGGATCTTGACCCACGATTGTGCCCTACGGGTCGTGGATGGACCTACGCCTAGTAGGTCCCATTCGTAGGTCACCAATTTTGGGCTGTTTTGGGGTTAGGATTTAGGGTCCTCCTCAAGGACCCTTGGTTGGTCCTTGGGGGGTCATTCCTTGACGTTTAACTTCTAAACCCATCATCCTAAGTACGGGAAGCAATTTTACAACATAAACCCACATATCAAACTCTAAAACTCTCACATAAGGCTCTAGTTTCACCTACTAGTTTTCCGGGTGTTACACCAGGGCTTGGAGCTACAATTCCTCTGCGACTGCTTGGTGCCCAAGTAGGATAGGTTTATTAATTGAGTAGTTGTAAATATGTGATTCACTGCATATTGTACCAGTAATTGATGGTAGAATTTATGCGTAGGCTTTCGTGCACCAAAAAAGGGATAGTCCTACATATAATTATAGTTGTTCCATCAGAATAATACCGTAGGAGGAAGCCTAATCCAGTGAACTAGGGTATGCGATGTTTTAATTTCATGTTTGTGAGATATATGTTGGTAATTGCTTCATTGAAATGCATCTTTGTATGTGAATGAAGCCTTGTCGATCAAACCTATTGAAATAAGTATGAATGAACAAATGCATGCCATGATTCAACACTTGATGGTATAATTATGAGTATGTACATATGAGTCTGATTGTGATTGTGGTTGTGTTGAATGGATCGGGTGTCACGTTCTGACACACTAACTAGGATCGAATGCCACGTTTCGACACTTATATTGGAGCGGGTGTCACGTTTCGACACATTAATTGGGATCGGGTTCAATGTTCCAGCACACTAACAGTTTGGGTATGGATTCCATGATAGAACTAATGAATTGTCATATCTATTTGTTATTGATAATGTGGGATGTACCTCTCTTCTAGACTGATTACTGAACCATAATTTATATATAACTGTATTAGTGGGTTGTGCTTATTTGGTTATATATCTCATTATTGAATGAACTGTGAATGGTCAGTCTCAAAATGGAATAAAATCTGGTAAGTGGAGACCGAGGGTTCAAAGTGTTACCGTGTATTACTTTAGAAGTGATTGTGTCGCAATTGCTAGGTAGTCGGGTCATACCTGGGAAGGGGATTCATACTTGAAAGGATAGCGAGCCTTGATAGCATGTACTATGGGGTCAAGGGTGATAGTGATGTGGAAGAACTACGGGTATGCTGTAGTTAGCCGGGTTGGTAGTGGTTACATCCGGAACCTCTCTAAAAGGTAGAATGTTAAGTGACGATCAAGAGTGGAGCGAGTAAGGGTTACAATCAAGTGTGCTAGTATATGCTAAAGTATTTGGAAATGGTAAGGATAGGAGAATATAAAAGTGGAGGAATGAACAGTCTTATTGCATGTTTCCTGCTAGTTGATTTTCTTATATTATGCGGTGGGTATCGGGTTGACCGATGATGCCTACCAGTACGTGTGGTTGTATTGATACTACTCTTGCTATGCCTTTTTGGCATAGTCTGGTTGCAAGGTCAGTGATGTTTTTATAAGGTGAAGACGAAGACAATCTCCCATAGCTTCTATTTTTCCTTCCCTGTGGTGGGAGTTGCGTCAGCTGTTATCATGTACTAGATACCTGCGGTATTAATTACTTTACAAGTCTTAACTCGAAATGTTTATGAATATTATTTTATCTTCTGTTTTCTTAATCTTCTGTATGTTTTATCCGTTTGGGAATTGAGGGTTCTCGTACTTAGGTGTTAGAGTAGGTGCCCGCACGCCCCGGTGGGTTGGGTCGTGAAAAATTGGTATCAGAGTCCAGGTTACCAGTCTTCTAGTACAAGAGCAATATATGGAATACACTCTTGTGGATTGGTGTGTTGACGTCCACACCTAATCTTCAAGAAGCTATGAAGCATTCTAGGGAGTTGTTACATTTCTCCTCTCATCTCGTGTGTGTTGTCGCTTGTGGTATGAGTTGAGTCCAATTGGTATCTCCCGATTCCAATTGGTATCTCAATAAAGTGAACTGAACGCCATAGTCACGGCTGAAGGGACGCAAGCAAGGTAAATTGGAAGTGAGAAGGTTCCAATTGGTATTTGGCCGCAGAGGCTGTATAAATGCATGGATGATCATCCATGGAGAGAATTAATTACTCCCTCCGTTTCACAAAGAATGACCTCCTTTCCTTTTTAGTCAGTTTAAAAAAGAATGACCTCTTTCCTTTTTTGGTAACATTTTACTTTTTGCTTTCCACGTGGCATGTTTAAGACCACAAGATTAAGGGCAATTTTGTACATTTGACATAACTTTAATTTAGGACCACAAGATTCAAAAGTCTTCTTTATTTACTTAAACTCCGTGCCAAGTCAAACAGGTCATTCTTTGTGAAACAGAGGGAGTAATAATTTTGACTTGTTTGTGAGTTGTAGCTTGAAACTGTGATTGTATGCATATTGTTGTCTAAAATAATTGTTGGTGTGAAAAATGCTTTTCTTGGATGCTCTTATATAATTATGTGCACATTATTGCTTGTCTATGTTTCGATGTGTGCAATGCACTAGCAAAAAAATGTTCAAAATTGCGCGAGTTGAAATTGCTTGAGTTTAGGGAACTTGTTGTCGGAAAGAGGGTCATCACAGGGTTAGGTGCAAGGGTTCAGATAAACTACGATGTGATTCGTAAGAAAAATCTATACATGTGTGCAACCAATGATAACCTTGTGAGTGTATGGGCACATCCTGGAAATGTGCGTGGTTGTGGTGTTGATTTATGTGAAGGAATTTTGGAGCGCGTACCGTAGGGATTGACTCGGGGTAGACAATGACTATCATAGCTAAAGGGAATATCCTAACTACTTAGTTATAGCTTGGGAATTAAGGGGAAATTTTAGAAAATCGGGAAGAACCCCAGGAAATTGTTGACCTGGGGTACTATTTTCGTCTGAGCCACTGGGGCGGGATTATTTCCGCCAGGGCGAGGCCTTTACATCGAGATTTCTCCCGCCAGAGCGGGACAGGGTGAGACAGAATCTCTGTCCTATCTCCACTATTTTCCCTAGTCACACCTATAGACCCCGAATCGTGTATGGACTAATCCTTGCAATTCAACCAGTATTCAGCAATAGAACAGTAAGTTATAAACCTTAACATTTAAACATTAGCTGTGATATACAACAAAAACCAGAATCCATGTGCTTACAAAAGTGTAAAGGAAAAACAAAAGAGAGAATGTAACATTATTCATTACATGTCCAAGAGGGGAAAAAAAACAAATCAGGACCCCTGGAATGGGAAGTGTCGCTAGCAGAGTCTAGGTCCTCCGGGGGTATCACGCCAGATGATGCCTCGTTCAACCAAGGGAACTCTCTATAGTCTCCCGGCTCGAGTCGTGGAATCTCCCTCTGGGGGCAACACATGAGAAGATGGCCTTCATAATTTTCCATATTCGATCCATCAAACGATCCCTCTTTATACTCTTCCTCCTCTAGTGTCGCAACTAATGACGCAGTATCTCAACCTCGAGAGCAGTGGCGGGTGGAACTGAAGTGGCGTCAGCATATGAGCGTTCTAATCTCCTCCGGACGGCCACCAGGTCCTCATCCACCCGAGCACCTAATAGTGGGGGATGGGACTGGGTGGGGAGAGTGTCGTTGCCCTCATAATCTCCCCCTCCTTCGTCGTCCGCCTCATCAGCCGCTTGACTTCTACTGGCCCTGTCCGTCTTCCTCTTCTTACTTTCGGAAGTGGAAGCCTGTCTAATCAAAAAAGGGTGAAAAAGGGGATCCATGGGAAGTACCTTGTCGGTGTCCAAGAGTGGCACCCCCGCACGCTTACACATCGCAGTAACTAGCCCAAGTAGGAAAAATGCCTTCTTGTTGCCCCGGTAGAACATCTTCCACTTAGTAATGATTTATGCGCCCACGTTTAGTCTGATAACCTGTATAGCACACGCCACCACCAAATCCCAAAGAAATATCACGTCGATGTGGTTGCCCGACGGGCGGATTCTCCTGGTAACTAAGTCCAACCACCTATTGGCATCCGATGACCATTTAGCATTGGTGATTCCCCTCGTAGTGGCCCAGTAGACTGTCCCCGCGCATAGGCTCCACCTGTGTATCCTTCAACCAACCCACGTCCATCTCTCTCAACTTGGCCTCAAACTCCGTGTTGGGGACTTCTGGCACCTCGAGCACATCATTTATGAATTGTGTGTTAAGGGGGATGTCAACTACCCGGATGCACATGGTAGGTTGAGGATCATCCCAGCGAACAGTAGGGAGGATGGCATAGAACTCCCTCACCCAATTGGAGCGTGCAGTAGAGGGAGCCTCTGTCAATGGGCCCCAACCAAACTCCATCATATGAGCATAAAATGTGGGCGCCTTCTCCTCTAGGTTTGGTAAATGGAAACCCCTCTCGCAGCAGAACTTGGTGTTCCGGTGGTCGTGGTACCTTTCCCGACTAGCAATATCGAAAAATCGAGCAAAAGGCAGATTCTCCTTGTTAATACCAACCATTTTAGATAAGCCTGCAAAAATTATGAGACATGCACATTAGAACTCCCTGGAATTTGACAATATTTGACTAAAATAAACCTCATTTTCAACAGAATTTCAGCAGATCAGAGTCTATAAAGTACCCTAGAACCTAAATATGCAATTATTCTAGCAAAATAACCCCTAAAGGATGTCCAAATTTGAGTCATACACTAAGAAAACCTTTCAACTTCCCCCACCCTTTTCAGTATTATTTCAACCATTTTTTCGTGAAATCCTTACGCCCAGAACGTTGTGGAGACGTTGGGGGACGTAAGGGAAGAATCCATGCTTCGTTGTTCAAACAAAATCAAGTAACCTATGTTCAAAGTTTGAATAACTACCCCAAGGCCTTCCTAATCAATCAGTTATTGTCATGCAATCGTAGCTAAGTAAGTAATGAAGTAAATAACGTAAGGAATGAGAACCTTACCTTGAAGTTAACGTGCGGAGCGAAGTGTCTGAGAGGATTTTTGAGAGTTTTGAAGGAGAAAAGGGAGGAAATGGGGAAACCATTCCCCTTTCCCCCTTTTACTGTCTCCGATCTCCCGCTACAGCAGGAGGTGCCTCGCCACAGCGGAAAGATTGCCGCTTTGGCAGGGTCAGGCTGTACAGTTGAGCATATTTCCTTTCTCCGTGTGTTGCCTCATTTCCCTAACCGGTCCTTCGAGTATAGAACCCTTTCGGGCGTAAGATTTGAAAAACCACCACCCTTTGTGGTTCCATAATAGGTTATGTCGTTAGTTTGGAAGTACTCCAAAAAGGGCTCGTGTTTATCCATTCGCTAGTCATTCGGGGACGAATGAGGGGTAAATTGGTATCGATTGTAATGACCCGAATTGTCGTTATTTAGGAAAGAAAAATGTCGAGGGGAAAACTAGGACCAGAGCGGGAATGAAGGGACCAGAACTTAAATAACGCAAAACCTTATTTTCTCCTTTTTCCCAAAACACCAAAAAGAGGTGAGAATCACCCCTAAAACCCTCAAAAGACTGCTCTAGGCTTGGGAAGGAAGGAAAAAGAGAATTCTAGCGTAAGGAGGTCGATAGCTTGCAGATTTTCGGTCAAGATTCACCGTCTTGTCGTCCGGAAGCCAGGACTTGGAGCTACAATCCCTCTGCGACTGGTTGCCGCCCGGGTAGGCTAGGTTTATTAATTGAGTAGTTGTAAATCTGTGATTCACTGCGTAGTATACTGGTAATTGATGGTAGAATTTATATGTAGGCTTTCGTGCACCGAAAAAAGGATAGTCGTACATGTAATTATAGTTGTTCCATCATAATTATACCGTAGGAGGAAGCCTAATCATGTGAACTAGGGTAGGCGATGGTTTGATTTCATGTTTGTGAGATGTATGTTGGTAATTGCTTCATTATAATGCATGTATGTACGTCAATGAAGCCTTTTTTTTTTATCAAACCTAATGAAATAAGTATGAATGAACAAATGTATGCCATGAGTCAACACTTGATGGTATGATTATGAGTATGTCCATATGAGTGTGATTGTGATTGTGGTTGTGTTGAATCGATCGGGTGTCACGTTTCGACACACTAACAGGGATCGGATGTCACCTTTTGACACTTATATTGGCGCGGGTGTCACGTTTTAACACACTAATTGGGATCGTGTGCCACGTTCTGACACACTAACAGTTTGGGTATGGGTTCCATGAGAGAACTATTGAATTGTCATATCTATTTGTTATAGAGAATGTGGTATGTACCTTGCTTCTGAACTGATGATTGAACCATAATTTATATATAACTATGTTAATGTGTTGTGCTTATTTTGTTATATATCTCCTTATTGAATAAACTGCGAATGGTCAGGCTCAAAATGGAATAAGATCTGGTAAGCGGAGATTGAGTGTTCCTAGTGTTACCGTGTATACCTTTAGAGGTGGTTGTGTCGCAATTGTTAGGTAGCGAGGTCATACCTAGGAATGGGATTCATACTTGAAAGGATAGCGAGCCTTGATAGCATGTACTATGGGGTCAAGGGTGTTGGTGATGTGGAAGAACTAAGGGTATATTTTAGTTAGCCGGGTTGGTAGTGATTACATCCGGAACCTCTCTAAAAGGTAGAATGTTAAGTGACGATCAAGAGTGGAGCGAGTAAGGGTTACAATCAAGTGTGCTAGTAAATGCTAAAGTATTCGGAAATGGTAAGGATATGAGGATATAAATGTGGAGGAATGAACAGTCTTATTGCATGTTTCCTGCTAGTCGATTTACTTATATTATGTGGTGGGTATCGGGTTGACCGATGATGCCTACCAGTACGTGTTGTTGTACTGATACTACTCTTGCTATGCCTTTTTCGCATAGTCTGGTTGCAGGGTCCGTGATGTTTTCATAGGTGAAGACGAAGACAATCTCCAACAGCTTCTATTTTTCCTTCCATGTGGTGGGAGCTGCGTCAGTTGTTATCTTGTTTATACCTTGTAATCTTAAAAGCTCTTGTACTTGTTTAGACTAGATCTCTGGGGTGTTAATTACTTTACAAGTCTTAACTCGAAATGTTGAAAACCCTTTATGTTCTTTTAATCTCATGAACGTTATTTTATCTTCAGTTTTCTTAATCTTCTGCATATTTTAACCGTTTGAGAATTGAGGGTTCTCCTACTTAGGTGTTTGAGTAGATGCCCGCACGGCTCAGTGGGTTGGGTCGTGACAATATCTCTACACTTGAATGTATCTCTCTACACTTGAATGTATCTCTCACTACTTCAATGTATCTCTCGCTACATTCAATGTATCTCTCGCTACATTCAATGTATATCTCTCTACGTTGAAAATATGTAATAAGGCACCCCTATTTATAATACTAACAACCAAAGTAAACTAGGACTAGGAACCTATAGAACTAACAAATCATAATTAAATAAAAATAAGAAAATACCATAATTAATAAATCTTAAACTAGTAAGGAATCCTAATCTTGATTTATTTCCTACATCTTGCATTTGAGCTCCGATTAAATTTAAATCGTGCACTACAAAATCCATTCGGGGTGGTGCTCCCAACAAGATTTTTTCATACTCGGAGCTTGAATTAACTTGAGATCTCTGCTTAAGGATAAAATAATCTCGAAGCTTGAATTAACCATCTATATTAAAAAAAATTTGTGTCTAATCATATTATGACATAAAGTTATGGATTTAAATTTTATATATAGACAAACATTATAAACATTTTTAATACTATCAATGTAGCTTGAACCGATTACAATAGAACCTCTCTAAATTAATACTTAGTAAATTAATAAACTCTCTAAGTTAATATATTTTTTGTTCCCGACTTGGGCGAGTGGAAAAATTCACCGATTTTGATATGATACTATATTTTCAAAAGACCCCAATATAAATATTGGTCCCATTATAAATTAATTATTCTTTAAAAATACAAAAATATCTAAGACAATCTAGTTAAATATAATTCTAGTGTTTTTTTGTTAAAATTTAAATCTAGTTGAATCTTATCTCTAACTTTTTTTTATTGCATCCAAAACTTTCAATGTTGTCTTCTTGAACTACAACAAAAAATGTGAAAAGTTCTAGACACGATAAGTGCATTCTTATGTGTAACTGGTTCTAAAGGTATTATATTATTTTCAACTTCATCATCAATATTGTTTTCTCTGATGGTATCCACAATTTCTTCTAAGTTCTCGATCTTGGAACATGTATCTTTTGCAGTCAATTAATCTAACAAGCTATTAACATCCATTTTATTGTGGTAGCGGAAATTAACAATCATAACCAAAAATTCATGATGTCCTTTTCATTAGTGGGTTTATTTAAATTTCTTGAGGCTTCATCCCATGAACGATGTAATTAAATTAATCATTATTAAATCTCAAAAGCATTCTTTAAATAATACCTCCATAGAATAATAATATTTTGTAATTCCGATAATATTAATTTAGAGAGATTTTAGTGTATATGTTGGGGTTAAATATGTGGGGAGAAAAAAAAGTAAAAAAAGAAAAAAGAAATAAACACGCCCACATACATACTCTGATGCTTCTTTTTAAAGAGGGCCAATGCGTGCCTTTCCGTGATTCCCCTTAATTACCCCTTCTCCTTCCACCTTCCTATCCCTCCACTCCTAAATCTCTCTCTCTCCGATTCATCAATCTGAAGAAATAATTTCTCACTTCTAATCCTCATCTTCTTCTTCTTCATCATCATCAGGTAATAATCAGTGGCTTTAACAGTTCATACTTCCTCCTAAAATGCATTTTACAAGTGATCTTTTGCTTTGTGATTTGTTTTTTGTGTGTTAATTGTAATTATCTGTGTTTAGTTTATCGGCTAATTACGAATCTGACTCGAATTTTATTGATTCGTTCTTATTTTCTTCAGAATCTATCTTTGAATCTGAATTGGTTTGAGTGCCTTTTATTTCTTATATCTGTCTATTCATGTGACTGAATCTACAGGTTTTCTTCTTCAGACCTCAAATTGGATAGTGATTCAATCGATTCGGTCCTAAATTTGATTCGATTTTAAATGAATCGGATGGAACCAATGGTTGTAGAGATGTCTTCAACGGTGATCTCGAATCCTGTAACGTCTTCTGACAGAGTAATATCAAGGAGAAAAAAGAGTAAGAAAAGTTTGAGAAGTCAAACTCAAAACATTAGCAACAATAACAATAACAGCAACAATGAAACTCCGAGTAATACTACTGAATGGAAAACTCAAGCTCAACAGCAAGTTTACTCTTCAAAGCTACTCAAAGCACTCCGTGAATTGCGGATCAGTTCACCAGCGGCGGCGACGACGACTTCATCGGTGCCGGCGCCAAAAGGCGGTCGAGCCGTACGTGAAGTTGCTGACAGAGTCCTTGCCGTTACTGCTAAAGGACGATCCAGGTGGAGCCGAGCTATACTTACAAACCGGCTCAAGCTCAAGTTCATGAAGAAACACGCCAAGCGGCAGAAAATGGCGGTTTCCTCTACCAGCCGGTTACCTAGGAAGCCAAGAGTGGGGATTTTGAAGCTGAAAACGAAGAATTTGCCGGCTTTTCAGAAAAAAGCTCGAGTTTTAGGACGGCTTGTACCTGGTTGCCGGAAACAACCGCTGCCGGTGATTCTAGATGAAGCTACTGATTACATAGCAGCTCTTGAGATGCAAATTCGAGCGATGAGCGCTTTAGCTGACCTCCTTTCTGGTGCTTCCTCAAGTACTACTGCTCCTCTTGATCAGCTCAGCTCGAGTCGACCTCCTCCTATTTGATGATTTATGGTTTTCTTGCTTTTCTATTTTATCTATTTTCTTCTCTCCCTTTCTATGAATATTCCTCTGTTACATATATTTCTTCTATCTTTTCAAGTGTTGGGACAATATTAGTAATTGAATTATCAGTTATATAAGGCAGTAATAATTTTGCTGGTTTTGAAATGGATCTAGAATGAAATCTATCCTAATTAATTTGACTCATTGATTTTAATTACATAGATCATCTGATATAAACACATCATGTGTAAGATGTTCTGTAATGGTATCATCTCCTACGAATATGTAATATACATTCGAGAAGCTTCTTGGCTACCTATAGGATTGTATATACAAGTCAAAATTTGATTTAATGAATATATATACAAGTGTTTGACACTTCTAGACACAAACTTTTAGTTTGATTCTGATTTTGTTGAGTATCAAATACATAAAGATTGAGTTGGAAGTGCCATTTGGTTCTTGTCGAGAGTCAGTAAGTTGTATGAAGATGACACATCCATGACTCAGGTAATAATAAGTTAACTGAATTGTCATTTTCAGTGAGGAGGACAAGCAAGAAGATAAATTTTGTATTTTGTACCGTAGGCACTCTCAGGAACCATCTGTATGTAAATGTAATGTAAGTAATAGTTACAAGATGGTGGGGTTAAATTAAAGTTGCAAACAGGACAAATGAATTTATGAGCAGCAACAGCAGCAGCACTTCATGTGGCTTCTTGTCCTTGTGCACTCCCACTTTAGTAAATGGGACCGGCTGACTTTCTGACCTAATATTCATAGCCCTCTCTGTGTACTGCTAACACAAAATGATCTTTGGTTGTGCAACCAATATGACTTGGGCATACATGCTGGTTTACTGAATAAAAACTTTATTTTTGAATGAATATAGGTGTTCATATTTCTCCTTTACTTTTGATAGGATTTGTAATATGGTTTTGAGTTGGTGAAGTTCTATTCAAATGGACACCTATAGTACTTCAGATAAAAAATAACGATATCATATTTAGGTATGAAAAATGGGATAGCGTAAAGAAAGAAGTACTATAATTTTTTCGTATTTACTTTAATCACCCACAAGCAGAAAGTATCACCCACAAATATACAAATTTTTAATTCCTTTGTGTTAAATGTTACATATTTCAGCTTAGAAATACCTTTCAATGGTCTTTTGTGACAGTGATAATTAAAGGAGTAGTTAGCAATATATATGTCAGTGAATTTGCGTGATATTAAAGTAATATTGTTTTATAAAACAAATAGTAGTTCAGTAACTTCATATGAAGTTAATCACTTGTATTTTTGGTATATAGAAAAGTAGGTGTTAGGAGAGATGGACAAAAAGAGAAGTGAGAGTGCACGTAAAATACAACATAAAGTAAGGAAGTGACAGAATGAAGAGTAAGATGGAGCAGTTTTCATGCAAAAAGAAAGAAAAGAAGGCATAACATCAATTCAGATACCCATGTGCCTATCTCACTATCTTTTCTGACTGTAAAAATCATTTAGCTGTCCCTTTAATTTTCACAGGCCAATAGGCCTTCTTTACTGAAATAATTGCCTCTCTTTCCATATAATTAAGTTTGTATACCGAGGGGTCGTTGGTTGGTAACAAGTTATCTCGAAATTATTAATTTTGACAAAGGTTATTTTATCATATATATAAAATAACTCATTTTAAGTATAAATTGTAGAATAAATACTCAAAATTGTCTACTACCTCTAACCAAACGCAAGATAAGATAATCATGCATCTTATCTTGTCTCTTAAATTATTATACATTATACCTAATATCAAACGAGTTCTAATAGATTCAATAATTTAATTATCAAACTCTATCTACTGATCATAATGCATCATGTCATAACAAACTAAAATCTGTTTTGTTCTACGTACATTCAAAGAAGAAATTAATGAGATATTATATACACAATTATTTTGTGGTTTGGCAATTATTGGGGTTGATGTGTGTGATTCCACAGTCAGCTAAAAAGATGACAGTTACTTAAACTGTCGACATCTGTGGTTAGTTGATATATTTGATCTCAAACTGACTAACCACCTACACTTTTCGAGGTCTGATTTGCTCATCGTCATACCAACACTACCCAAATTATTTTCTACTATAGAGAAGATGATGAGAAATGAAAAAAGATTACAATATATATTTTTCTTACTTTTATTTCAATATATAGAGATGAATTCATAATTTAAAATTACTGGACTCAATATTTAGGTTCTTAACATTAAATTGATAATTTCAAAATTATGAATTCAAAATTTAATATATTCTCCCGTCCAATAATAGTTGTCCACTATACTAAAAATAGTTGTCTAATAATATTTGTCCAATTTAGAAAATCAAGCAATAAGTTACTTTTTGTGTGTATTTTACCCTTGTTATTAAATACTATTAATCATCTAACACATTTCTCAAAACATTAAATTTAATAAAGTCAAATGGTATAATAGTAATATCATCCCTATTATTATTGTTTTTTAAGGGGTGTGTCAAATCAATAGTGAACAACTATTATTGCACAAAGTAAGTACTCCTTTCGTCCCATTTTATATGTCATCTATTTCTATAAATAGTTAGCCCATAATACTTGTCATTTCATAAAATCAATGCATAAATTAGCATATTGTTCTTTTTTTTTTTACCCTTGTGAGTTACTTAGCATTGAAAACATACATTTGACCAATTTAGAAAAGTTAAGTAAATGATTCATGTTCATTGGTTAAATTAATTAATCAAAATAAATTAATTCATATTCACTGATTGAAAATTTGAGTTCCAAAAAAATTAAATAAGGGTAGAAGGGTAAAGTTATTTCATTTCTTAATTCGATTGCAAAGTAAAAAGATGACATATATAAAATGGGACGGAGAGAGTATATTATTTTTACATTTTAGTGCAAACCCCATGGTGAAATTAAATTTATTTGAAATTAGAATTATTTAGGTATATAAGTCATAATGACAAGCATTAATGTTGAGATGGAGAATGTCAAATGGGTACATCAAACCACTAGAGACTTCTATGTATAATTCAAAATGTCGTCTCCTATACTTGTTTGACCTTATAAGGTGTAAATTGCCACATTTAACATGGTGCCATTTGAAAAAATGTTCCTTTCAATGTTGTATAGTTTACCTAAGAAGAATATGCTCTTTTACTTGTGATGAGTTTAATTAGAATTTAGAGGTAATAATTTGTAACATGCACTAGAAAAGATTAACTTATTAGTAGTATTATTATGGAGAGAATATATTCCTTCCGTCCATTTTTAGTTATCATAATTTCTTTTTTTAGAGTCAAATTATAAGAACTTTGACTAATATTTTACGATGTATTTTTCATCATATTGATATGCAAAAATTTTTGCAATTTATAGTACTTTTCGAATAGTTTTTGAATATCTAATTTTTTTTGTTTAAAATATCAAATTAATGTAATTTAGCTTAACTTTGAAAATTAGTTAAATTGGCCTTTGAAAAGTGCAGTATGACAATTTAAAATGACCGGAGGGAGTAATAGACATAATAAATGTACTTATCAGTGTGCATGTATGATTATGAAAATTGGATACAAATTGGACATGAAATTAGAATATATTTTTTTCTATATAACAAGAAGATAAATTAACTTGTTGAAGAAGCATTAGATGATACTATTAGTTAGTAAAATATTAATTGTACGTACATTAACAGAGATGCTAGTGTTTATGAGTAGTTATCATGACTACATTGTATTGTGGCTAATTTTGTTTAGGCCACAAGTTTTCATCATGTGCATTAATTCGTCCACCAAATTTTTGTTCCTAAATTCGACAAAAATAAAAATATTATATTTAACAAACATAAGAACCTCAAGTGTAACAGGTATAATATAGTCTTTTATTTTATTCCCCCCTTGTCTCTCTCTCTTTCCTATTCTTAAAACCGATCAAAATTAAATATATATGTATCATAGATGAAAACTAAAAGATAAGATAAGAATGATTACTTAATGCAAAAAAATAAACCCAACACCTCATTCATGTGTACTTGAGGGGGGATAAAACTTTACTCACACACCAACAAATGATGTGGTGTAGTACGTGAGTACTCCTTCATCTTAATCATAGATTTTAGGTTTGAATTTTTTTAAATATAAAGTCATTTTTGTTACAGAGTATTTTACTCTAATACGAAAATTATAAATATGAATTCAAATTTAATCAAGCTATAATATAAATATCAAATACAAGGGTTGAGAAAAAAACCCTTCATGGACACAAAAGATAAAAAAGATAAATGGACAACACTTAAACAACATTAATATTAATCATGATGTCTAATTCAAACCCATTACCAAAGTGGAAAACTACAAATCAAAGTTGTTGATCAATCATAAAGCATAGCTAGCAATGGCACATGGGTAGACATGACCTATGTCCCTTAGGATTAGGCCCCATCTAGATTATAATATACTTAAAATCCCAAAAGAAACATAAAGTATATATAGTGTCAAATAAAATAGGTTTGACAGATCCATCAAAAAGTGATTATATTTCTATTTTAACATAAAATACAGGAAATGTTTCAAAAATTATTATCTTTGGTGGGTTCCACCATAGAATCAAATCATTTAGTGACCACCATGTGGTGTGCCTACCCATTATCAGCCTATTTATACTTTTCTAATATCTAACCTCTCCGCACTATTAACATTATTACTAATAAAACATATGCTTAACGTCTTCTTCAACAACAAATTCATCACTCATACAATCTATGAAATTTAACCACATAGTTGTCAAAATTGACGAATTGAGCTATATTTTGTTGATTTAAAAATGGGTTTGAACTTTGAATGAATGAATAGAATATTTTGTTTATAGATATAGTTTTGTTTGTAATTAAAAAACATAGCGAGAAATTTGCTTAATTAAGAAATGTAGTAGAATTTTGGTTTCAAAATGTAGCGATATATACTGTATTTATGCACGTAATAAGTGTATCAATGCGCATATGATTTCCTATATCAGAATGCATTATATCCACATATAACACTAGGGAAATACATTATGTCGATATGCTTAATAATAGAGCTGTCAATATGGGCTGACCCATCCCATCTGGGCTAACCCATCCTATCTGGGCTAACCCATACATGCTTTGAAATTTGACGGGTCAGGCCGAGCTAGCCCATTTTTGATGTGGGCCAGAAAATGGTCGGTCCAACCCATACGTGGGCTACGGGCTTGCCGGGTCAGCCCTCTTTACGTAAAAAAAATTTTATTTATAATTTTTAAATTAAATTATAATTTAAAAATATTATCATAAATATCGACAAGATAATATTACATGCTGTTAATGTTACTACTTGTTAATCAAATCCACAAATAAAATTATCATTATAATATTTATTAAGTTTGATTTCAAGTGAAAGCATAAATAGCTAAATAAAAATATAAACCAAATTGTTTTCCAATGATCATAATAAAACACAAAAAATTATGACAATATTTCATATGCTTACGGCCTATGTAGTGATTCCTAGAAATTTTAGGGAATTTTTATTTTACGTAATATGTATTTTATAAACATAATTTGTATTTAAATTATAATATTTCAAACTTTAAACTGATTTTGAGTTTAAACTCTTGTTATTTTTAATACTCTATTTTATTTTTTATTTTTTAATTAATTTTATTTGTCCCACGGGCCGCTCCTATCCATATTTCTCAAGTCCCACAAATCGGTAGGCTTATTTACGCCGAGCTAAAATGCCCTTTTCTTAAATGGGCTCCAAAAATTATAGCCCAGCACTATCAAATCCCGGGTTAGGCCAGGCCGGCCCAACGGGCCTAGCCTATATTGACGACTCTACTTAATAAGTATATCCAAAAAATATATAATATATCTTTTTAATTGTATCTGTGCGGATAATAAGGGTATCCGCGTGTATTGACTATAAACTCCAAACTATCAATATATTATGTAAAAAAATAATTTAAACCATTGCAATTTCAAATAATTATAGGACCTTATTTTATTATGTCGCGTAATTTTTCCATTAATAAATAAGTTGGGTTGATCTTCTCAATATTTACTTGTATCAAAATATGGGTAAAATTGGATGAATAGAATGTCATAACTTAATTCAACCGGCTCAAAATAGTGTCAGGACTAGAAATTCATACAAGTGCATTCAAATAAATACCAAACCGTCAAATCTAAAATTTGAATTTGTGACCTAAAGCCGTCTTTGAACAACTTTTGCTTACCAATATAGATTGGGATGCACTGCTAGATTGATCCACCCTTAATCAGAAATCTCAGGTTTGATCACTGAGTATTTGAAAAATTATGTTAGGAGTGTCACTTCTGAATATGTTTTGCAATGCGCGATCCAAATTTGATCAGAACTCTAATATGAGCTCCAAAACCCAAGTGAGAGATAAAAAAAAAAAATAGCTTTTGCCTTTGTACTAGAATTTTCTCTATATGTCAATGTAATTCGACAGTCTATACATAATTCAGAAATAATTATTTTCTCCTTATTTACATAATAAAATTAATCCATAGAGGGGAATCAATTGAATCCTCCTACCACTCGTTCGTGATTGAGAACCGATTTTCAATTATTTTTTATATTTTGTATAAAATCAATTATGCTAATAAAATAAATTTTTAATATCATGACTATATCAAGGAAATCAAACATAATTTTTTATGTTTTGTTTACAAAATAATTATCGATCAATTTATGCAATTCAAATTTTCGGATACACTAAATGCCTAGTGAAAATGTGCTAGTCGCTTGATTGTTTCGTTTCTTAGAGAGTATAACTTTAACATTAATGATTAAATATCTATATTATTAAGTTTTTTATTCATTTAGATGAAGATTAAAATCAATTGACATTTATGTATCCGAAATAATAATGATATAATTTGATTTTTCATAATACAGTATTAGCATGAAAGAGCAAATGATATATACAGGTGAAAAAGAAACAAGATTTAGTATTGAAGTAATCATGTGTGTATCATATGATCAAAGGATTCAATTTACGCGTCTAAAGCAAAGCAAAAAGAAAACATATGAATCATGTTGTCTCGAATAACTTAAACAACAACCCTACAATATTCTTCAACCAAGCTTCCTATTCCCTTCTTTCCCTTTCTCTATTTTATTCTTTAGTATATGTACTCAAAAGGAAAGTAGAGTATATAAAATTTGGATTACAGGAACAACACAAGAATTCAAATTAAATCCATAGATATTACACATTTTCAAATTATTTCTTAAGCAATTATATTATCTAGATTGAGTCATTTAACTATTCATCATTGTTTAATTTAATTACCATCAATATACTTTGATATAAATCACAACTCTTTAATTTTTTGATAAATGTAATATTATCGGTTTTTGATTCGCCTTTCAACTCACATTGTTTAGGTATCATTTTTCTCACATCTTCAATGTCAGGCTAGCCATATGAGAATTTACCAATCACCGGATATTATAAGGTTTTCTTATAGATTATTTGGTTGACCTCGTTTCCTTCCGGATCACTCTGGGTTCTCCATGTAGATAGGCAATAGGTCTCATAAGGATAGGTTTTGTGATTATCGGCAATAGAAGAGGCAAAATTTCTATTGAGGGGTTAAAAAAAAGTAAGCATGTTAATAGTATCCACATATAAGCGGATCATGGGAGATATAAACGGGTCAGATCAAATATATGTAACTAGATAAAACTCTATGTCAACACGAACAATAAAACATAGGATTTTAAAATATCATATTACGCTTTTTTCATTTATGGCCCTATGGAGTATGGAAACAATGAAACCGAGGCCAGGGAAAAGAATGCAACAAGCAGAATAGGAAAAAAGAGGTTGCTACTCGGATTCAAACCCATGAAGTGTAGGAGACTTATTGAAATTGTGAACCGACTTTACCACTAAACCAAGCCTTTATTTTATGTTAACAGGGCTCATCATTAAGTATATAAATGTAAATCAATGTGATCCTATACATACAGTGTAATTTTCTGGCGAAGGGAGGTCCAGATAAAACCCCCTATGCTCCATGTAGCTCTGCCCCTAATTATCAGGACATGGCGTAATTTTGAAGCATAGTTTGGAGGTGCATTAATATAAAGACCCTTTAGGTCATTCTCTCTGTTATTCAATATTTTCATCATTAAGAGCTTTCCTATAGATGTTCCAAGTCATTTTTGACTTGCTAGGACTGACAGGAAGGTCAATATTGGGCAATTTGTTTGATTATTATGCAAGTTTTTGTGTTTTGGAGCTTCTAAAGTTTAGATGTTTAACTTCAGGTAACCGACCCTGAAATGTATTCAGATCGTTTCATTAGCTCCAGAACATCAATTTTAGTCTAGATGAATCTTTCGTTCAGATCTCGAGGCATTTCAACTTATTTCGAACTACCTTATGGCTTTTTGCTAAAATGAAGCTTGGAATGTGGGACTCGGTTTTCATCAAGACGACCTTTATTGTAAGTTTCAATATTTTTGTTGAGTTTGGAATGTCAAATTTGATGGGGTAGTATAGTTTGTTTGCATGCACACACCTCAAAATGAATCACGAGACCTCGTTGGAGTATTTCTCAATTCCTAGTCTCAACTATTGCAACCTTTTCTGGTGCACCACGCTTTGCTCTACGTCTGGGCTTGGATCCATGTTCGTGAAGGCTAGTAAAATTGTTTCGCGAGCATGAGCTTGGCACCGCATTTGTGAAGGACAATTTTCTTGGCCTTCGCGTTTGTGAGCCTTGACCATTGCGATCGCGATGAAGGGTCAGTTGGACCCGGTCAAATATTGACCATCACAATCATGGCCCTTTAAGCCTCACGATCGCGTAAGCTTATGCCTGTTAGTTATATTGATAATTCCTCAAAATGTCAGCTCATTTATTCAAGCATTTAAGCTTGGTTAAGCTCAATTTTAAGGGGAAATTGTGGAGAAATGTTGAGAATTGGTTGATCATTGCTTGGGGACTTTGTAGGGGTCGATTATACTGTGTTTATCTTGTAAGTTTCTATCGAATTCCCTCTTTTTGATTCCTAAATTTTTTGCTCTAGAGCTAGTTGATCATTGTTTGTTTTAAGCTTCAATTATGCTTTGATTGTGACAATCTTTGAGGCACGAGTTCCTTGAGCTGGTGCGGAACTATTGGGTGAGTCAATTTATGATTTCTATGTATGGGTCCCAGAGGCCCATTTTTTACCCAATTGTGGGTCTGAGACTCTTTATAGAAATATGGATATCAATTCACTCATTTTGATATGTAAAACATTAATTTAATAGCGTGACATATTTCATAGGCAACTCATAAAGGAAAAATCCCTATTTTAGTGATTTTAGAGCACATGTGATCAACACCAAGGTAGGCTACAACTTACTAATCTTAGACTTAGTTCGTTAATTAACTTAGCATGATGAATTGATAGTTTTTGAGTTGGGTTAGCTAGTATGATTCTTGGTGATATTCCTATTGCTTCGTTAGATTTATTTTGGGTTTATTTGGGAATAATATTGCATATCCTTGACTTTATTGAAGTTGTTGATCACGTTATCTATGTATGGGCTAGGATTGAATTATTATTGTTTTATAGGGCCTTAGGATAGGGCTGCCTAGTGCGTGCCTCTGACTTTAGCCTTGGTAACTCGTGTGGCTTAGGCTTGACCAGGATGAAATGAGGGTTAGGTGTGACCCATCAGGTTGGACTTTTACCTTCCAAAACCTTTCTAGTATTAGCTTTAGGCTAATTGTGGTATATTAGGTTCTTAGTCCTATTCTAGAATATTGGTTCTCTTTTTGTGATTTAATCATCCTAATGTAAGATACTGGGAAATGATGGGCTCTTACTGTAGCTATCATGATGTAAGATTATTAGAGAAGCTAGGTTTCTTTGTGACTATTTCAATGTAAGATTCTAGGAATGAATAGTTATTTCGATGTAAGATTTTGGGAGATGCTTAGTCTTGTTGTGACTTCCCGATGTAGGATTTCGGGAGGGACTAGCTATTCTGATGTAAGATTTTAAAAGATGCTAGGTTCGTGCTGCTATCCCGATGTAAACTTTTGGGAGAGGTTGGCTTTCGTGTAGCAATCGCGATGTCAAATTCCAGGATGAACTATGCTTGCTTTACGACTATTCTGAGGTCAGATTCTCGGATATTCCATGCTTGAGTTCCAATCGGTAGTTCATGGTTGTTCCTGGTATAGTCCTTCTTGTTGTTATCTCTTGTGTGTACTCTTCGGGCTTATTGAGGTTTGGTCGGGTTATTTATTTTACTTTGCCTTTATGTTCACCTTTTGGACTTATGAGGGTCTAGATAGGTTATAGATAACTTTAAATGTTTTGGCATCCTTTTAGAATTTCCTTTTATAGTTGATGATTTACTTTACAGTTAGTGTATCTTTCTATTGTCTTATGCACTATTTTTGTTAATGTATCCTTCTACTTTCTTACTTATTATTTTTCTTACTCACATTTTATTATGCATTCGCAATCTCAATATGAGTCAGCCTATGATGTCTATTTTATACCTATTGTTTTGATACTCATAATACACTTTACATTTCTTTTCGCTGATGTAGATCCTAGTTCTAGTTGACCACATTGATTCTTGTGTAGTGCAACTAATAATCAGAGATTTAGGGTGAGCTTACTAACATCCAGAGTTGACTTATCTCCTTCTGTATATTTTGACTGATCTTTTATTTTCTAAGATAGTCTGTATATTTGTATATGTTTAGTCTAGTACTCGGTCTTTGGTAGTAGTTTTGTATCTATGTTCACTAGGTTTTGGGATTGATCTTTTGTATCTTTTTTCCTTGTTCTATGTATATTTATATATGTTGGTTTATGTGATTCCCGTTATTATCTCTTCTATTTACTTTGGATCTTATTATGAATACTTTTGTTCCCTAGGCCCGTTACTCCGGTTCTAGGCTAAGAATTGTCTTATCTATTTAATAGATTTAGTAGGAGCCATCATGACCTGTAATTTTGGGTTGTAAAAAAATTGGAATCAAATCCCCAAGTTCACCAGTTTCATTGGTACAAAACTAAAATCTAAGAGTCATGCAGTCGGTTCAAAGACGTCTATATCCAATCTTTGGGATGCTATAAGACATTCTTAGGAAAACTTCTTTTGATTCCTTATCATGCGTACTTACTTGTGTCTGGTTGCTGAAAATCTCATTTGTACCACTCTTTTGCAGATGGTTTGCATAAGAGGTGTTGCAACTGGGGGTGATGCTTTTGATCCTACAAATAGAGCCCTAGTTGAGAGCCGAGGGTGAGGTTGACCCTGAGGTTAGAAGAGAGCTGCAACACCAGCTAGAGGTCAATGCATGAACGTTCCCTTGATCCTGTCATTCAACCACAACCGACACCTACTTTTAAAAGGCATCGGGGTCGAGACCAAACCATCTGCCACTCGTGTCTATAGTTGTGTCAGGAGTTCATACGACCATTGCACATTTTCTATCAACACTTGAAGGCATACAATAGGCCTAGTGCTAGCCACTCCAAATTTAGGAGCAAAATGTGCCTCCATGACTATGCATCTCAAAGTGCCACTAGCACTAGTGGTTGCTCAGTCTGCGGTAGTGTAACACCTCAGATTTGAAAAGAAGGAAAATTACAAAATTTTCTTAGCTGGTGACTGTGTCTACGTCCCCACCTACAGACCGTAGGTGCTCTTACGGAACGTAGGTGGAAACTGTAGGTGGTGGGGTGAATATTTTTCAAAATTCAAGTTCCAGTACCCTCTTTACGGTTCACTAGGGTGCTCCGTCATTTAATATACGAGTCGTAGATAGGTCTCATAGGTGAGTCTCAGACTTGGTGAAATTTTGAGGGTCAAAGATGGGTTCTACGGATGTCATGTGACCTACAAACCGTACATGGGATCTGTCGAAAGTGGGACAATTTTTAAAATCGCAATAACCCATCGACGATTAACCAGTACGGTCAGTCTGAGGACCTACGGACCGCAAGTTTAACCGTCGATGGGATCCGACAGTTATTTTTAAGAGGAGCTTTTGGGTATTTTCCTAATTATTCTAACCCAATGCTATGTCGTTTTACCTTTATCCTGGACTTCATATAAATGTTTTTGTCCCCAAATTACCCAATTGAACTCATTCTCCTAAATTCTCAAAAGTTGATCAAGTTCTTCCCAATATTTCTCTCTTTAAAGCTTGAAGAAGAAGTCTAAAGTTTCAAGATCAAGTCTCCAATTCAACATTGATTGTGGGCTTTTGACATCAATGTATGATAGTATTCACCTATGGAGTTCTTTCCTCCATAGGGTTTCATTCAATCTCATGGGTTCTTTTCAATTATGATCCAATAGATTGTTTTATGACTTATTAAGCATGAATTGAGATAATTGCATGTTTTAAGTTGAATTCACTTTAACCCATGCATGATCCATGATTTCTAGATTTTGATTATATGATGAAGCTTTTGAACTATGAAAGATGAATTTATGAAGATATGCATATTTCTTTATGAAATTAATGAGAATGATTTAGGGTTGCTTTGAGAGTAAGGCATCGATGTTGTTGTTGTTGTAAATGGATTTTCTCACATATAGGATTCATAAGGTTGAAAGGCTTTCTCACCTAAAATGAATCGAGATTAAGGAGATATTCTAATGAATTCTAGCTTGGGTTGGCTAATTTATGTGCCCTTCCATGGATAATAAGATAAGTTAAGAATAATGACTATGCCGTGGGAAATATGCTTAGCACCGAGTGGATAAGTGGGGACTACCCATGTCCCATAACTATGTGCCACCATAGGTTGTCTTAGATAGACATTAACTAGGGGATCCACCTAAGCTAGAAGTTCATGGTTTTTACCTTGACAGGTAAGGACATCTCTTTACGGTGTGGGATAGACACCAAATTCCATGTTATAGCTCACATGGTCTATGTTGGTTAAAGGTAAATCTCCCACAATAATGAACTAAGGTTACTTTCTAAAAGTATCTCAAAGGTGTTTTAAAGATGTTTAGCTTGCATTGACCATGGTTATGACTTATATTTTCTAGCGTGTTATTTTATTATATAGCTTGGTCATTGCATGTCACATAAAGTCCCTTTTAGTATGATTTCATAACTCTTATGTATTGCTATCATACTTGGTACATTCCATTTACTAACACATACTTTTTCCTATATTGTTTTACTAATGTAGGTCCGACGCTCCTACCTTCCACACTCGTGGCTAGTGATCTCATATAGGCATTCAAGATTAGTGAGTCCTCATGTTTCAAGGACCGAGTCTCTTTTATTACCTTCATGTCTCTTCATTCTAGATTTTGTAAGTGATGTATGAGTTGCGTCCTAATCACTTCATTGTGATGTAATAGATGGCTTTGAGACTTATGTTAGACTTCGGCTACTTTTGTCAAGCTCTTTGATATACGATGCTACTCTTAAACTCATTTCGTTTTCTATTATCTTGTATGATGTATGCTAAGTGGCTTGTGTAGGGCCTCTTGGCGTCTTATACTTCATGTTACGTCTAGGGTGTACTTTGGGTCGTGAAAAACTTGGTATATAGAACACAAGGTTTAGAAAGGTTCTAGGAAGTCTCTTAGCCATGTAGAGTAGAGTCTTGTTCATAAGTGTGAAGCGCGCCACATTTATGAATAAGAACATGTAAGATTATTAGGAAACTCCACTTCGTTAATTACTTAAAAGTCATGCGATAACTGTAACTTTATATGTCTCTCTCCTAATCTCTATCCGATGCTTTTCAGGATATGGCCCCTCGAAGAGCATATGTTAGAAGGAATGCGGGTGACAATGTGGAACGAGAATATCCTCAAGTTTTGGTCGACACTTTGGTCAAGCAAGTGACTAATACCGAATTTAGGGTTGATTTTCAAGTGTTGGCTCATGCCATGACGACTCAAGTAAATAGGGAGGTTGTGGTCCCTAAGTACCCAAATGTTGGTACGACGACAACTAGAGTGAGAGACTTCACTAGAATGAATCCTCTGGAGTTTCATGGTTCCAAGGTTAAGGAAGATTCTCAAGAGTTCATTGATGTAACACCTCAGATTTGAGGAAGGGCCTAATAACATTTTTTTTAGAAATTTCAGATGCCATCCACGATGGCCAACCACGGCTCATGGGTTGGACCCCGGACCGTAGGTGGGTCCATGGATAGGCCACCAAGAAGATGGTTTAAGGCAGGACATACGACATGACCAACAGACCGTTGGTAGGTCCACGGTCTGTGGTCAAGGAACTGTAGGTCGACCCAAAAATCTCTAGATCTAGCGACGCTTGACCAGGATGGACCGTAGGTCAGTCCACGGTCCGTCAGTGAAGTCGTAGGTGGGGTTCAACAATTTTAAAGTTAGGGGCTTATGGGTCTTTTCTGGTTTTAATTAAATCAAAGTGGTGTCGTTTTACCCGAGCCTAGGACCCCTATATATGTTATTTTAACCCCTAAACTCACTCATTCAAATCATTCTCTCAAACTCACCAAAAGAAACTGGGCTCTACTTTCCAAAATATTTCTCTCTCTAGAACTTGAAGAAGAAGAAGAAGAAAGAGTTCAAGCTAGGATCAAGGTCAAGTTTCCATTCCTCAAGCAATTGTGGGATTTTTTATTAAGGTATGATAGCTTTTCATCCATGAAATCCTTTCATCAATGGAGCCCCTAACATTCCCCAATTGAAAAGTAGAATTTCCCCAAATTGAGTTAGGGTTTTCTTCTAATGTTATAGGTCTTGATAAATGTTGATCCAAATGATTGGGTTATGATTGTTTATGCATGAATTGATAGGATTACATGTTTTTAGAATGAGTTTACATGCCTAACCCATGTCTAGAAAGATGAAATTGATGCAATTGGGTTTTATGCCATGAAAGGAGAATTTATGGGTTTAGATGTATTCTTATAGGATTGATGAGATACATTAGAATTGCTTGAGATTGAAGCATATAGATATGAATTGATTGAGATTGAAGCATATATATATGGATTGCTTGAGATTGAAGAATATAGATATGGATTGCTTGAGATTGAAGCATGTATGATGAATTATGACTAGAATGGCTTTGAGAGTAAAACTTATGTATGATTTGTTGATTTAAGATAGGGTTTTATTGTGGAAGGGGTTTACCCACATGATTCCTTATGTATGTATGAATGTGAAAGGCTTTCTCACATTGAATGATTCTAAGTTGAAAGGATTTGCTCACCTAAAATGAATTTAGTTAAAAGGTTAAGAAATTGATCAGGCTAGAGGCGATTACCCATAACCTCTAAGTTAGAAGGATATGAACCGATTACCCATATTCCTCAGAATAGAATAAGAGGCAATTACCCGTATTCCATGAAGTAGGGTAAAAGGTGAATACCCATATCATATGGTGTTGGACTAGAGGCGAGTACCCACGATCCTAAGTAAAGGAACTAGAGGCGAATACCCATGATTCATTAGTAGGTTGGACAAGAGGCGAATGCGTACGATCCTAAATGTAGAAAGGCAAGAGTCGAATACCCATTAGCCTTTATAGCAAAGCAGGAGGCAAATACCCATTAGCCTTTATAGCAACGCAGGAGGCAAATACCCATTAGACTTTGTAGAAAGACAAGAGGTGAATACCCATGTCATATGATGATGGATTATAGGAGAATACCTATGATCCCATAGTATGTTGAAAAGAGTTGAGTACCCATGTCCCTATAATGAAAGTGGACAAGAGGCGAGTACCCATGATCCTTTATGTAAGGCAAGAGGGGAGTACCCATGCGCCTTTATAAGTTAGGCAAAGAGGCTATTCCCCATGTCTTTAAAAGTAAGTAAGAATAATATAAAAAATGTTATGATGAATGATTATCATGGATTGTTGCTTGAGTTGCCTTCCATGATATGTAAGACTAGAAGGGGATGACCAAATTCTTGGCTAAGTATGAATTGAGGTTACTTCAAGAAGTACTTCTCTTATGTATGATGATTTATTATGTGCATTGATTATGCTTTATGTCTTATGTTGACTAATGCCTATGTTTATGTTGTTTATGCAAGTTACCATATTTATACATTCTTGTACTAGCACATACTCTTGCCTACATTTCTTATCCAAATATAGGGTTCGACGATCTCGACTTTCATCCCCGTGGCTAGAATCTTAGTAGAAGAAAGACTTGAAGATTGGTGACTCCTCATAGCATTCGAGAATTTGGCCACCATTTCTCTTATGTTCTTTCATTTTATATTTTGAACATTTTTGTATGGGCTGTGTCCCAAGAATCTGTGTATTAGATGGTTTTGAGACAATCGTATGAGACTTCCGCTTCGTTTTATAAAGACTTTGATTGTGTTTAAATGTTTCAAAATTTCTGATCATTTCTATTATCTTATGTTATGAAAGCTAAGTGGCTTTTATGAGGCCTCTCGGGGTCTTGTACTCCATGTTACATCTAGGAGTACCCCTGGGTCGTGACACACACAATGTTTAGAATGGTTATAGGATGTCTCAAAACCACGTCAAGTAGAGTCTTGTTCATAAGTGTGAAGCGTGCCAAATTTATGAATGACATGCTATATGATGATTAGAAAACTTCACTTCTTTCTTCACTCTAAGTCGTGCGATAGAGTTTAACTCTATAAAGTCTCTCTCTTTATCCTTACCTGGTACTCTACAGGACATGACTACTCAAAGAGATTTTGCTAGAAGGAATGAGGGAGACAATGTGGATCAAGAAGCTCTTCCTCAAGCTCCTCAAGCTCTGGTTGACCCTTTGACTGAGCAAGTGACTAATGTGGAGTTTAAGGCTGCTTTTCTAGTGTTGGCTCAAGCCGTGATGGCCCAGGCCAATAGGGAAGTTGTGGTCCTCTTGAACCCAAATGTGGGTATGACATCATATGAAGTGAGGGACTTCACTAGGAGAAATCCTCCGGAAAGATGGTCTAGAAAACTAAAAGGGCAAGAACCGAGGATATAACTCTAAGTCCGGTGGAAGTGGTCGTTCAAGGTTTGACAAAGAGAGGGTGTCTAACCCTAAACCTCAAGGAAATAGTAGTGGATCTTTATTACCTAATTGTGCTAGGTGTGGAAGAAAGCATGAGGGCAAGTGTCTAGCAGGTTCCAATGCTTGTTTTGGTTGTGGTAAGAAGGATCACAAGATAAGGCACTATCCTTCAGTTGCTAAAAATGAAGGAGATAGTAATCGTAGGGCTCAACCCTACCTTTCATCCGATCCAAGTGGTTCAGGTGTGAGTGGTCCCAAGCAAAAAAGATTATATGCATTTCAGACTCGAGGTGAACAAGAGGGTTCTCCCGATGTGGTTACCGGTATGTTGAAATTCTTTTAACTTGATGTTTATGATTTACTTGATCCCGGTGCTACCTTGTCTTTTGTGATGCTGTATGTGGCTATGAGGTTTGATGTTCTTCCCGATGTATTGTTAGGACCTTTTTCTGTCTCTACCCCTGTTGGTGATTCAGTTGTGGCTAAGAGGGTCTATAGAAGACGTCCCTTATCCTTATCCCATAGAGTTTCTCTTGTTGATTTGGTAGAGCTTGATATGTTAGATTTTGATGTTATCCTTGGTATGGATTGGCTGCACTCTTTTTATGCTTCTATTGATTGTAGAAACCGTGTAGTCAAGTTTCAGTTCCCGAATAAGCCTATGATAGAATGGAAGGTGGAAATTCTATGCCTAAAGTTCAATTTTTTTCCTACCTTAAAGCTAAAAAGCTGATTTCTAAGTGTTTCATGTACCATCTAGTTAGGGTGATAGATATGGATTCCAAAAATTCTACTCTTGAGTCATTCCCCATTGTGAATGAGTTTCTCGAAGTATTCCCAGATGATCTACCCGGTATTCCTCCCGAAAGGGAAATAGACTTCGGTATTGACCTTCTTCAAGATAGGCAACCTATTTCTATTCCTCTATATAGAATGGCTCCGACAGAACTTAAGAAGTTGAAAGAGCAATTGAAAGACTTGTTGGATAAGATTTTCATCCGACCGAGTATCTCTCCATGGGGTGCTCCAGTTTTGTTTGTTAGAAAGAAGATGGTTCTCTTCGAAAGTGTATAGCCTACCTACAATTCAATAAGGTTACGATTATGAATAAGTATCCTCTCCCAAGGATAGATGATTTGTTTGACCAACTCCAAGGAGCGAGTTACTTCTCTAAGATCGACCTTCGGTCGGGTTATCACCAATTGACGGTTAAGAAAGATGTTATTCTGAAAATGGCTTTTAGAACCCGATATGGTCATTTTAAGTTTGTGGTGATGTCCTCTGGTTTGGCTAATACTCCAGCCACTTTTATGAATTTGATGAATAAAGTGTTTAGACAATACCTTGACATGTTTGTGATTGTGTTCTTGATGATATATTGATTTAATTAAGGAGTGAGGATGAGCACATTGATCATTTGAGGATCGTGTGGCAAATTCTCAAGGACCAACAATTTTTTGCAAAGTTAAGAAAATGTGAATTTTGTTTAAGGTCTGTGGCTTTTCTTGGTCATATTGTTTCAAGTAAGGGCATTGAGGTAGATCCTATTAAGACGTATGCGGTCATGAGTTGTCCTAGACCTCTATTCCCTTCGAATATTAAAAACTTCTTGGGTTTGGTTGGTTACTATAGAAGATTTGTTGAGGGATTTTCTACGATTGCCTCTCCATTAACAACATTGACTAAAAAGAAAGCTACGTTCATATGGTCTGAAGCTTGTGAAAAGAGTTTTCAAGAATTAAAGGATAGACTTACTTCCGCTCTGATGTTGAATTTACCGAAACGGACATATGGTTTTGTGGTTTATTGTGATGCCTCTATAATTGGGTTAGGAGGTGTGCTTATGCAAATTGGTAAAGTTATTGCGTATGCTTCAAGGCAACTTAAGACACACAAGAAGAATTATCCTATCGATGACCTTGAATTAGCGGTGGTCGTTTTTGCCTCAATGATTTGGAGGCATTATTTGTAGGGTGTGCATAAAGATGTTTTCACTGACCCCAAGAGTTCGCAATATGTATTTAATCAAAAGGATTTGAATCTTCACCAAAGAAGGTGACTTGAATTATTGAAAGATTATGATATGAGTGTTCTCTATCACCCCGGTAAGGCGAACGTAGTAGCGGATGCTCTAGTCGATTATCTATGGGAAGTGTGCCCATGTTGATAATTATAGAAAAGAGTTGGTACAAAGTGTACATAGATTGACCCGAGTTAGTTCATGAGGCTATTGAGAAGGTTTACCTCATTAGATAAAGGTGGAGAACAACCCAAAGTCGACAAAAGTCCTATGCCGATGTTAGAAGAGGAAATCTTGAGTTTGATGTTCATGATTGGGTTTACTTGAAAATCTCACCCATGAAGGGTGTAATGAGTTTTGGTAAGAAATGGAAGGTTAGTCCCCGTTTTGTAGGCCCATATAAGATTTTGAGACGTGTTGGTAAGGTTGCTTATGAACTTGATTTTCCTAATGAGATGGCATCGGTGCATCCAATTTTCCATGTCTCTATGTTAAAGAAATATGTTGGAGATTCTACATCTATAGTTCTCTTAGAAGGGTTGGGAGTTAATGAGAATCTCTCTTATGAAGAAGTTCCGATCGAGATTTTAGACCGACAAGTTAAGAAGTTGAGGAACAAGGAAGTTTCTTCCGTGAAAGTGTTATGGATGAATCATTTAGTTGACGGTGCTACTTGGGAGGCCGAGGCTGATATGATGTCCCGATAACCTCATCTTTTTCTTTCTACTCCTACTCTAGCTTGAACTGATGAATTCCTCATGCTTTACTCCTTGTGTTGGTATCATGTAAGATTTAGATTTTCCCATGACTTCCTTATGTTATGCATGTTCATGAAAAACTTTTGTTTTGAAAGAAAATAAGTTTATATGATTGATTTTCCTCATGTTGTTGTGCATTGAGTATGCGTTGTCTATAGACTTCATGAGATGAATTGATGAACATGCCTTAGCTTGGATATGATAATTCCTCCCTAGATATATACTTTTGAGTATATATTGCATAAAGGCTCTGTGAGATTGTGTTGAGTATGCTTTTAACTTGGAGATGGTAGTTCCTCGTTGAACATGAGAGGTATTGAAATTTTATGCATATTAGGTTGCTAGGTCTAGTTCCTACTTTCCTTATAATGCATTAAGTATGTTTAGCTTGAAGTCGATGTTTCCCTCTTGGTTATGTACATTTTGATGATATTGCATGCATGATGGGCTGCTAGTCTTGAGTCTTTTCCTTTAAGAGGTGTCTAGAATTCCATTTGAGGACGAATGTCCCAAGGGGGAGATAATGTAACACCACGGATTTAAGGAAGAGCATAATAGCATTTTTTTAGAACTTTCAGGTGCCATCCACGAGGGACAACCATGGCTCGTGGATTGGACCACGGACCGTAGGTGGGTCCTTGGATAGGCCATCAAGAATATGGTTTAAGAAAGGACCTATGACACGACCCAGGGGTACCCCCTAGATGTAACACGATGTACTTAACCCTGAAGGGGTCTCACACTAGCCCTTAGAATATCATTATCATAAAGTCATAGAAATGATGCGGAATTAAAAACTTTTTACAATCAAAGTCTTTTAATAAAACCAAATGGAAGTCTAGACATTATCTCAAAAATCCATCTATTATAATCGAAAATCAATAAGGGTCTAAGCCCTTTACAACATAGTCTCAAAAGGAAAAGTAGAATAAACTAGAATGAACAACTTTCCTCCTCGAATCTTGAGGACTCACCAAAAGCGTGGAGAGAATCAATCCAAGATTTACACAAAAGGAGAAGTACACCTTAATGACCGGAACCTACATTTATAGAAAAAAATGTAGAAAATATAGGTTAGCACAAAAATGCACTAAGTATGGTAGCTATGCATAAAAATCCTTAAAACATGCTCAAAAGGGACATTTAATTGAAACCATACATTTTATCAAGTTAAAAAGTCATCATGCACATTAGTGAACAAACATAAGTCAAACCATTTCATAAGCAACCTTAAGCTATACTTGTGCAATGCATAGGTAAGATCCCATAATCCTACCTAATTCTAAGTACCACTTTTAGGTCACCAACATCATACATATCATACCTTGACCTCATCCATTGCCAATACTCATAGACAAAGAAACATTCATGTTCATATCTTGTAGCAAGTAAAGTCACTCTTAGAAATAATACATATCATACATGCATAATTCATAAGTCTTCATAGCATAAGGGAACCACACTACAACTCCTCTTGAAGCCTACTTGTGCAATGCATAAATGGAATCCCATACCCCCACTCATACTAAGTAGAACTTCTTAAGAAGTCATAAGTCATAGTTCATGTTTATGTTCTTGTCATAGTTCATATTCTTCTCATGTAGGGAAATATAGCCTACATGGAATCCGGTGTCATGTCCCACACCGAAAAGAGATGTCCTACTTGCCTAAGGTAGAACTACATGTATTAGCTTTTATGTGGATCCACTAGATAAAGACCTATGTGGGCACATAGTTATGGGATATGGAGATTGCTTCTAGAAACCCCAAACCTACTGTATTGACGGGGGAGCTTCCATCTCATGAGGTTACTTTAGATGACCCGACCTTTTGAATTGATGGGAGGGCCTCTACCTCACATTCCATATCCACTCGGTGCTAAGCATTACTATCCCAAAATTTACATATTTAGTCTTGAATTGTATTTACATGTGTGAAGGAGTATCTTACCCTTCATTCAACACAACTCATAAAATAGCTCATGGATTCAATTAGGTGCGAATGGACTTTCAACCTTAGAATCATCAATATGTGAGTAAACCTTTCACATCATGTTCATAGTGTGTTCATGAGAATTGCCTTTCAATCAACACCACAAGATATTCACAGTCATAATAATTCATGCATAATAATATGTAAGGGTATATGGGAGAATGACCTTTCAATCAATAACACAATTGCACCATAGTCATAGAATCTTCATTCTCAAATTAAACCTTGAAGCACATGCATAATTCTCACATTTATGTACCATTCTCATAATTCAACCTTCAAGAATTATGAATCACATTCAACCCAACATATAAAATTTCTATATTAGATATGGGTAATAACATAATTCAATCAATTAATAGAAGACCCATTTACATGCTTCTACATTCAATTAACCCACATTAAGATCACAATTTAGCAATATAGGGGATCCGTGGTTTCTTGGGGGAATTTCACCAAAATTCAACCATAAATAATCAATTCAATCATAACCCAACATAATTCAACCATTGAAATCATTTTAAAAGAGAACCCATGTGATTCGAACAAAACCCTTACTTTTGGGGAAATTTGTAAGATTTGAAATCAAGTTTTGAAGGGGCTCTATGGGGGAAATCTACCCATATATGAAAACTACCATACCTTGATGATGAATATTAAAAGAATTTGATGAAAAACCCTTGATTTCTTCCAGCCCAAGCTTCAGTTTTACTCTTTTTCTTCTTGGGTTTTTAGAGAGAGAAATATTGTGAGGAAGATGAACTTTTGATTTTGATTTGGGTCTTTGTGAAAGTGATTTAGTTTTGGGTGTTTAATGACTTAAAATACCTTATATACTTATTTAAAAATAATATAAAACATACCCATTTAAAATTGGACTTAAAATAAAATTACAAAAATACCCCTTGCCCCTCACGTGGACTGCCTAAATAAAACTAAGGCAAAGTCCAAGAGGGGCTTCACGGGCAGTGGATTGTTCCACCTTCCGTGGTCCCTTACCTGGACTTGATGCCTTTGCCTTTTGAAGTTAAGGAATTTCCCACAAGGGTCTCCACGTGCAATGGAAGCTTCCACCAGCCGTGGACCATAGCATGGACTGCCACGCGACTAAGGCAGGCTTCATGTGAGGTGCTCCACGTGCAGCGAGGTCCTCCACATTTCGTGGACCCTTGCGTGGATTGAAGCCCTTCACCCAAACGGCTAAGGCATTATTCACAGAGGGTCTTCATGGGCAGTGAAGTGCTTTCACTCCTCGTGAACCCTCACATGGACTGCCTTCTAGCAAAAAATGGCTAAGGCATTTGTTCACGAGTGGCCTACAAGGGTAATGGAGCCTTCCACGCTCCTTGAACCCTCAAGTGAACTGCCTCCTTGCCCAAAAATGGCTAAGACATAGTTCACAAGAGCATCTAAGGGTAGTGAAGGCTTTCACATGCCTTGAAGCCTCCCTTGAACAATGCCTTTTGCCCACACGGCTAAGGCAAAGTTCAAGAGAGTTTGTATGGGCAGTGATGCCTTTCATCTTCCTTGAACTCACACTTGGTCAAATTTTGGGGCTCTTTTTCAACTCTAAATCATGTATCATATTTTAAGACTCAAACGTAAGGCTCTAATTTCCTATTAATTTTTCGGGTGTTACATTATCTCCCCCTTGTGAACATTCGTCCTTGAATGACGATCTAGACACTTAACGGAATTAAAGACTCAAGACTAGCAGCCCAAAAAGCATGAAATATCAAAATAATGCATCACTTAAAGGAGGAAACTTCAACTCCATCTCAACATGATCAATGCAACGAAAGGAAGTAGGAACTACATCTATCAACCCAATATGCATGAAATTCAATATTTCTCATGTTTATAGGAGGAACTACCTTCTCCAACAAAAGCATGCTCCATACAACATTATGGAGCCAATATGTCATCTCATAAAACATAACATAGCATGTTCATCAATTCACCTCATGAAGTCAAGTATGCAACATCATACTCAAATGCACAATGAACATGAGGATCACATAAATCATGTATACTCATTTTATTGCTAAACATGAATTTTCTCAAGAACATGCATAATCATAAGGAAATCATGGAAAACACATATATCACACATGACTCCCAAAACTAGGAACTCAAGAGGAACTACTTACCTCAAGCTTGAATGGGAGTAGAATGAAAAAGATAAGGATAGCGGGACTTCATATCGGCCTCGACATCCCATGTAGCACCCTCAACTAAATGATTCCTCCATAAAACCTTTACGGAAGCTACTTCCTTGTTTTTCAACCTCTTAACTTGTCGGTCTAAAATCTCTACCGGAATCTCTTCATAAGAAAGACTCTCATCAACTCCCAAACCTTCTAAAGGAATGATGGATACCGGATCTCCAATGCGCTTCCTAAGCATGGAAACATGAAGCAGCGGGTGAACCAGAGCCAACTCATTCGGTAAGTCTAACTCATATGCAGCTTTCCCAACGTGTTTCAAGATTTGATATGGGGCCACACACCGGGGACTAAGCTTCCCCTTTTTACCAAACCTCATCACACATTTCGTAGGTGAGATTTTCAAGTAGACCCAATAATTAACTTCAAATTTTAGATCCTTTCTCCTAACATCGGCATAAGACTTTTGCCGACTTTGGGCCGTCTTCAACCTCTCTCTAATTAGTCAAACTTTTTCAATGGCCTCATAAACTAGTTCGAGACTAACTAGAGCAATTTCACCTATTTCAAACCAACCAACCAGATATCTACACGTGGTAACTATTATTGTAGGCAAACTCTATGAATGGTAGATGGTCATCCCAATTACCGTTGAAGTCTATAACACATGCTCTCAACATATCCTCTAAGGTTTGGATGGTACGTTTTGCTTGACCATCGATTTGAGGATGAAAAGTTGTGCTAAGCTTAACCTTAGTACCCAGCCCTTTTTGGAATGCCTTCTAAAAGTGTGAAGTAAATTGAGTACCCCGATCCGAAATAATAGATAAAGGAACCCCATGCAACTTTCACAAATCTCCCTTGATGTACAATTTGGCATAGTCTTCTGCCGAAAAAGGAAACCTTGACGGGAATAAAGTGGGTGGATTTTTTCATTCTATCCATAATGACCCAAATAAAATCATGTTTCCTTCGAGTACGAGGCAAACCCACAACAAAATCCATATTCACATCCTCCCACTTCCAAGTGGGAATATCCTTTTCTTGAGAAAAGCCTCCGATTCTTTGGTGTTCGATTTTAACTTGTTGACAATTCAGAAATATAGCCACAAAACCTGCTATATGCTTTTTCATACCATTCCACCAATAGACTTCATGTAGGTCATGGTACATCTTGGTAGCTCCCGGATGAATAGAATACCTAGAACCATGAGCCTCTTCTAGAATTTGCTCTCTCAAGCCATCAACATCCGGAACACATAATCGACCTTGGTACCTAAGCACCCCATCTCCCTCTTGGGAGAAAGCCTCAACGGACTTGTTGAGTACCGATTCTTTCAACTCAACTAATACCGGATCAAGGTCTTGCTTGGACTTAACATCCACCACAAAGGATGATTCGAAACCATTGTGGACCGTGACACCACCCTTGGTGGAATCCACTAGCTGGACACCTAACCAGGCCAACCTATGTACATCACGAACTAACTCCTTCTTCTCATCCTCTACATGGGCCACACTACCCATGGACAATCGACTTAGGGCGTCCGCAAATACATTCGCCTTTCCGGGGTGGTAAAGGACACTTATGTCATAATCCTTCAAAAGTTCTAACCACCTTCTTTGTCGGAGATTCAAGTCTTTTTGGCTAAACACATATTGAAGACTCTTGTGATTGT
Source organism: Solanum tuberosum (assembly GCF_000226075.1). Taxonomy (NCBI): domain Eukaryota; kingdom Viridiplantae; phylum Streptophyta; class Magnoliopsida; order Solanales; family Solanaceae; genus Solanum; species Solanum tuberosum. The sequence continues at coordinate 814,877 of NW_006239099.1, read as the reverse complement.
GAACACATCAACATGCACCCCATATAAATTATGCCTCCATATTTTCAAAGCAAATACTACCTCCGCTAGTTCAAGATCATGGGTCGGATAATTCTTCTCATGAACCTAAAGTTGCCTTGAAGCATATGCAATCACTTTACCATGTTGCATAAGCACACATCCCAAACCCACTCTAAAGGCATCACAATATACAACAAAACCATCGGTACCCTCCAATAAGGTCAACACCGGAGCGGAAGTAAGTCTATCTTTCAACTCTTGGAAGATTTTCTCACAAGCCTCCAACCACACAAACTTAGGTTTCTTTTGAGTAAAAGCCGTCAACGGAGAAGCAATGGAGGAAAAACCGTCAACAAACCTCCTATAGTAACCGGCCAAACCCAAAAAGCTTCTAATATCAGTAGGAGTTAGAGGTCTAGGCCAACTCTTGACCACATCCGTCTTCTTAGGATCTACCTCAATACCCTTGCTCGACACAATATGACCAAGGAAGGCTACGAACCTTAGCCAAAACTCACACTTACTAAACTTCACATATAATTGGTGGTCTTTAAGGTCTTGCAATACAATCTTCAAATGGTTCATGTGTTCATTTTCACTCCTTGAATAGATCAAAATATCATCAATAAACACGATCACAAACATATCAAGATAGTGTCTAAACACTCTATTAATTAGGTCCGTAAATGCCGCTGGGGCATTCGTCAACCCAAATGACATAACCACCAATTCATAGTGAACGTACCGGATCCTAAAGGCTGTCTTGGGAATGTCAACCCCTCTTACACTTAGTTGATGGTAACCCGAACGAAGATCTATTTTGGAGAAATAGTTAGCCCCTTGAATTTGATCAAACAAGTCGTCAATCCTCGAAAGGAGATACTTATTCTTTATGGTCACTTTGTTCAATTGACGATAGTCGATACACATTCTAATAGACCCATCCTTCTTTCTAACAAACAATACCGGAGCACCCCAAGGAGAGATACTCGGACGAATAAAACCCTTGTTTAGAAAATCCTTTAGTTGCTCTTCAACTCTTTCAACTCGATTGGAGCCATTCTATAAGGAGGAATGAAGATAGGTTGCGTATCCGGCAAAAGATCAATGCAAAAATCTATTTCTCGCTCGCTCGGAATGCCGGGCAAGTCATCGGGAAAGACTTCTGGAAATTCATTCACCACGGGGACCGACTCTAGAGAAGGGGTTTTAGACCAAACATCTATTACCCTAATAATATGGTAAATACACCCCTTGGAGATCATTTTCCTAGCTTTGAGACAAGAAACAAATTGACCTCTAGGGATAGAATTTCCCCCTTTCCACTCTAAAATGGACTCATTTGTAAATTGAAAATTTACTACCCGAGTCCTACAATCAATAGAGGCATAACATGCATGCAACCAATCCATACCCAAAATCACATCAAAATCTATTATGTCAACTCCACCAAATCAACCTTGTGGAACAAAAAAATATGACAACTCCTATAGACTCTTTTTGCCACTACCGAGTCACCAATCGGAGTAGAAACTGAAAAAGGCTCTATTAACACTTCGGGGAGTATTTCAAATTTCATGTCTACTAAAGGCGTCACAAAGGACAAAGTGGCACCGGGATCTAACAATGCATATACATCAATAGAAAAGACTTGTAACATACCGGTCACAACATCGGGGGAGCTCTTTTGGTCACCTTGGGATTGAAGAACATAGAAGCAGTTTTTTTGGGAGCATCAGAATTTGAACCACTAGGAGGAGTTTGCGTATCTTCTCTTCCCTTGGCCGCAAGTGTTGGTAAATTCTTCAATTGATGCCCACTCTTACCTCAACCATAGCAAACACCCATGCCGAAAAGACATTTACCATCATGTTTCTTACCGCACTTAGCACATGTAGGCCTTACCATAGAAGATCCACCACTATTTCCTCCTTGAGGCTTAAGGTTAGTCACCCTTTCTTTGTTGACCTTTGGAGAATTAGAGGATCCTTGGTTGGAGAACCTTCTCTTGAACCTTGGTTGTCCTTGACCCTCAAACTTACCTTTGGAAGATTCCCATCATCGGTCCTTGCTCTCTTCAGTTCCCTATTCTTCTTACTAAGTCTTGACTCCTCAAGTTGTTGAGCATACACCATTAGATGTGAGATATCCATATTATCATAGAGCATTGCCGCACGACATTCTTCTTCAATCGAGTCAGACACACCCATCACAAACTGACTCATCTCATCCATCAGATTCAACACCAAAGACGGAGCATACTTGGACAACTTAGTGAATTTTAGAGAATATTCTTGAACACTCATACCTCCTTGACGAAGGTTGATAAATTCCTCCACCTTTGCTTCCCTCTTCTCTCAGGGAAAGAACCTATCAAGGAATGCTTTCTTAAACACCTCTCAATCTATGAGGACGGCTCCTACCGGCATATTCCTCTTCCATTGAGTATACCACACTTGGGCCAAATCCTTCAATTGGTAGGCGTCTAGCTCCGCTTTCTCTATAGAATTCACCCCGATAGCATCAATTATCTTATAGACCTCTTCCACAAACTCTTGAGGATCTTCACCCACTTTGGAACCAAAGGACATAAGAGGGTTCATTCTTGTGAAATCTCTCAACATTGAAGCCACAGTGTTCACATTAGGGTTCACATGAGCCCTAGTATCCCTAGTGACTTGGGCCATCATGGCTTGGGCCAATATTTGGAGAGCCGACCTTATTTCCACATTTGTCATAGCCCCCGCATCAATATGAGCTTGAGGACCCTGTGAATCTTGGGGACCTTGGGGAGGAACTCCCTCATTCACATTCTCCTCTTCCATCATTCTTGCGTTCGCCCTTCTTGTATTCATATCCTATAGACAAAAGAGAAAGGTTAGGAAAAGGACGTCATAGAGTTAAAACTCTAAGGCACGACTAAAGAGTAATGAAAGAAGTGAAATATCCTAAACATCTTATAGCCTCTCATTTATAAATGTGGCGCACTTCACACTCATAAACAAGACTCTACTAGACATGGCTTATGAGACATCATCCTAGAATCATTCTAAACCTTGTGCTTTGATTACCAAGTTTGTCACGACCCAGGGGTACCCCCCTATATGTAACACAGCGTACTTGACCCCTAAGGGGTCTCATACAAGCCCTTAGCATATCATAAACATAACGTCATAGAAATGATGCAGAATTAAAATCTTGTTACAATCAAAGTCTTTTCATAAAACCAAATGGAAGTCACATTATCTCAAAAATCCATCTATTACAATCGAATATCAATAAGGGTCTAAGCCTTTTACGACATAGTCTCAAAAGGAAAAGTAGAATAAACTAGAATTGAACAACTTTTGTCCTCGAATCTTGAGGACTCACCAAAAACTTGGAGAGAATCAATCCAAGCTTTACACAAAAGGAGAAGTACACCTCAACGACCGGAACCTACACTCGTAGAAAAAAATGTAGAAAATATGGGTTAGCACAAAAATGCACTAAGTATGGTAGCTATGCATAAAAATCTTTAAAACATGCTCAAAAGGGACATTTAGTTGAAACCATACATTTTATCAAGTTAAAACATCACCATTCACATTAGTGAAGACACATAAGTCAAACCATTTTATAAGCAACCTTAAGCTATACTTGTGCAATGCATAGATAAGATCTCATAATCCTACCTAATACTAAGTACAACTTTTAGGTCACCAACATCATACATATCATACCTTCACCTCATCCATAGCCAATACTCATAGACCATGAAACATTCATGTTCATAGCTTGTAGCAACTAAAGTCACTCTTAGCAACAATACATATCATACATGCATAATTCATAAGTCTTCATAGCATAATAGAACCACACCACAACTCCTCTTGAAGCCTACTTAGGTAATGCATAAATGGAATCCCATACCCCCACTCATACTAAGTAGAACTTCTTAAGAAGTCATAAGTCATAGTTCATGTTCATGTTCTTGTCACAGTTCATATTCTTCTCATGTAGGGAAATATAGCCTTAACCGACTTAGACCATGTGAGCTACATGGAATCCGGTGTCATGTCCCACACCGAAAAGAGATGTCCAACTTTCCTAAGGTAGAACTACATGTATTAGCTTTTAGGTGGATTTACTAGCTAAAGATCTATGTAGGCACATAGTTACGGGGTAGGGAGATTGCTTATAGTAATCCCAAACCTATTGTATTGACCGGGGAGCTTCCATCTCATGAGGTTACTTTAGATGACCCGACCTTTTGAATTGATGGGAGGGCCTCTACCTCACATTCCATATCCACTCAGTGCTATGCATTACTTTCCCAAATTTTACATATTTCATCTTGAATTGTATTTACATGTGTGCAGGAATATCTTACCTTTCATTCAACACAACTCATAAAATAGCTCATGGATTCAATTAGGTGAGAATGGACTTCCAACCTTAGAATCATCAATATGTGAGTAAACCTTTCACATCACGTTCATAGTGTGTTCATGAGAATAGCCTTTCAGTCAACACCACAAGATCTTCATAGTCATAATAATTCATGCATAATAATGTGTAAGGGTATAGGGGAGAGTGTCCTTTCAATCAATATCACAATTACAACATAATCATAGAATTTACATTCACAAATTAAACCTTGAAGCACATGCATAATTCTCACATTTATGTACAATTCTCATAATTCAACATTCAAGAATCATGAATCACATTCGACGCAACATAAAGAATTTCTACAGTAGATATGGTTAGTAACATAATTCAATCAATTCAATTAATTCATACAAGAGCCATTTACATGCTTCTACATTCAATTAACCCACATTAAGATCACAATTTAGCAATATAGGGGATCCATGGGTTCTTGGGGGAATTTCACCATAATTCAATCATAACCCAACATAATTCAACCATTGAAATCATTTTTAAAGAGAACCATTTGATTCGAACAAAACACTTACATTTGGGGAAAATTGTAAGATTTGAAATCAAGTTTTGAAGGGGCTCTATGGGGGGAAATCTACCCATAGATGAAAACTACCACACCTTGATGATGAATCTTAAAAGAATTTGATGAAAAACATTTGATTTCTTCCATCCCAAGCTTTAATTTTACTCTTTTTCTTCTTGGGTTTTTAGATAGAGAAATATGTAAGGAAGACTAACTTTGATTTTGATTTGGGTCTTTGTAAAAGTGATATAGTTTTGGGTGTTTAATGACTTAAAATACCTTATATACTTATTTAAAAATAATATAAAATATACCCATTTAAAATTGGACTTAAAATAAAATTACAAAAATACACCTTGCCCCCCCCTAAGGCAAAGTCCAAGAGGGGCTTCACGGGCAGTGGACTGCTCCACCTTCCGTGGTCCCTCACGTGGACTTGATTCCTTTGGCTTTTGAAGCTAATGTATTGTCCTCGAAGGTCTCCACGTGCAGTGGAAGCTTCCACCAGTCGTGGACCCTAGCGTGGACCACGCCTACTACCACGCGACTAAGGCAGGCTTCACGTGAGGCGCTCCACGTTCCGTGGACTCTCACGTGGATTGAAGGCCTTCACCCCAACGACTAAGGCATTTTTCGCGAAGGGTCTTCACGGGCAGTGAAGTGCTTTCACGCCTTGTACGTGAACCCTCACGTAGACTGCCTTCTAGCCGAAAATGGCTAAGGCATTTGTTCACGAGGGCCTCCAAGGCAGTGGATCCTTCCACGCTCCTTGAACCCTCAAGTGAACTGCCTCCTTGCCTAAAAATAGCTAAGGCATAGTTCACGAGAGCTTCTAAGGGCAGTGAAGGCTTTCACGTGCCTTGAAGCCTTCCTTGAACAATGCCTTTTTCCCATACGACTAAGGCAAAGTTCAAGAGAGCTTGTATGGGCAGTGATGCCTTTCACCTTCCTTGAACCCTCTCTTGAACTTACACTTTGTCAAATTTTGGGGCTATTTTTTAACTCTAAATCATGTATCAAATTTTAAGATTGAAACGTAAGGCTCTAGTTTTCTATTATTTTTCCGGGTGTTACAAACTACGACCTAACCAACGGACCATTGGTGAGTCCACGGTCTGCGATCGAGGAACCGTTGGTCAACCCAAAAATCTCTGGATCTAGTGACTCTTGACCAGGACGGACCGTAGGTCATTTTACGGTCCGTCAGTGGATTCGTAGGTGGGGTTCATCAGTTTTAAAGTTAGGGGCTTATAGGTCTTTTTTGGTTTTAATTAAATCAAAGTGGTATCCTTTTAACCAAGCCTAGGACCCCTGTATAAGTTATTTTAACCCTTAAACTCACTCACTCAAATCATTCTCGCAAACTCACCAAAAGAAATTGGGCTCTCCTCTCCAAAATACTTCTCTCTCTAGAACTTGAAGAAGAAGAAAGAGTTCAAGCTAGGATCAAGATCAAGTCTCCATTCCACAAGAAGTTGTGGGATTTTCTATTAAGGTATGATAGCTTTTCATCCATGGAGCCCCCAAGATTCCCCAATTGAAAAGTAGAAATTCCCCAAATTGAGTTAGGGTTTTCTTCTAATGTTGTGGGTCTTGATGAATGTTGATCCAAATGATTGGGTTATGATTGTATATGTATGAATTGATAGGATTACATGTTTTTAGGATGAGTGCACATGTACCCATGCCGAACCCATGTCTAGAAAGATGAAATTGATGTAATTGGATTTTATGCCATGAAAGGAGAATTTGTGGGTTTAGATGTATTCTTATAGGATTGATGAGTTACGTTAGAATTGCTTGAGATTGAATCATATAAATATGAATTGCTTGACATTGAAGCATATATATGGATTGCTTGAAATTGAAGCATATAGATAGAGATTGCTTAAGATTGGAGCATATAGATATCGATTGCTTGAGATTAAAGAATGTATGATGAATTATCACTAGAATGGCTTTGAGAGTAAAACTTATGTATGATTTGTTGATTTAAGATAGGATTGTTATGGAAGGGGTTTATCCACATGATTCCTTATCTATGTAAGAATGTGAAAGGCTTTCTCACATTGAATGTGTAACGGCCGAGTTCCGTCGTTATAGAAAAGCCAACGTGGAAAAAATTTGGGTTGGAAAACTTTTTCGTAGTAACTTGGAATTTCCCAACCTAGTCCATATTTGGACAAAATCGGAGTCTGTGAGGTCTAGGGAAACCTGGTAGTAATTGGGTGATGATGATTTAGATCACATGAGTAGATAGATAAGTCATTAATGAACCGGTACGACTTTACGGAATTGAATTTGGGAGAGTACAACTCCCAAAATTGATCTTAGCGTGAACAGGTAGTTTTTGAGTGTCGTTGGTTGAAGGCGTGTTATGAAATGGGGGTATTGGAATTATTAAAATAGCTCACTGTTTCATACAAACCGCTTTGCCGGTGATTTTAGTCGCCAGGGTGGGGCCGCTATAGCGGGGTGAGGACCGCTATGGCGGGCCAAACGCGACTTAAAGTCGTAAATAAACCCCAAAAACATTTTATTTTGCAATTTTCAAATTTGAGAGCTAAGGAATGAACCCAGGTCTTTTCTTGACTGTTTTCCACCATTTTTGAGGCTAAAAATAAGATTTTAACTCCATGAATCCATTTTTAGATCTGTAGAACGTAGTATAACGAGTAATTATCGATGGGGGAGGGTTTTGATCTAGAATCTATGGTGGAGAGAACCCTAATTCGGATACTTGGGATCATGGGTTTGATCTAGGGTTCATAGAATTGTTAGTAATTCGGGTAATTAGTGATTCTTTATTGATTCCCATGTTATTATGATTGTTTGTAGACCAGGAACAACCGAAACGAATCTGGAAAGGGAAGGATCAAGTTTCTTATAGTTTCAAGGTTGTTTCGAGGTAGGTGATGGTTATGATTTTATGATTGTGTGATGTATGTTTGTTTTGCTTCATTATGATACATGTATGTATGCACATGTTGCATTGTTGATCACACTTGTTGTAAATGAGATATATGATTGACGAATGACATAAATCATGACTAGATTGTATGATTATGAGAATGTACTTGTGATTGTGATTGTGGTTGTTGAATGGATCGGGTGTTGCGTTCCGACACACTAACTTGGATCGGTTGCCACGTTGCGGCATAAATATGGGATTGGTTGCCACGTTCCGGCATAAACATTGGATCGGGTACCACGTTCCGGTATACTATCTGTTTGTGTTTAGGTTCCATGAGAGGACCAATGACTTGCCATAAATGTGTATCTTGAGAAATGTGAAGTTGTTCGTTGTTCGTAAATGTTGATAATATTGTATATGTTCGATATATGCATGTGATTATATTGTTGTATTGCTTTATGTATGTTACACTTAGTGGGACAACCGCGTGATCCTACCAGTACACTGTCGTTGTGTACTGATACTACACTTGCTCTTTCTTTGTTGAGTAGAGGGCATCTTCAGGCGGCTATTGAAAGATCTCGCTTAGAAGATCAGTGATCGTTCGAATTCAAGGGTGAGCCAGTTCTTCTGGGCTGCCATGAATTCTCTTTTGTCTATGTCCACCATTTCGGACTTAGACTATTGCATTAGGATTTCTTATGTTTAGTATAGGTTGTACCCCTTCTTGTTTAGAGTTATGGTTGAACTTTAGATGTTTTGGTACATTGAGTTTCAGGTTCTAGGTGTTATTTCTGCATTGTTTAGTCGTTAGATCTTTTGGAAGTTTATGGGAACTTCAGTCTTTAGCTACTTAACTTGCTTCCGTATTTTAAATGCTTTAGTTTTTGGTTAGTTGCTTGGTTTGGGATGTAGTAGCGGTTGTTCCACCAGAGGGTTAGTGTGGGTGTCAATCACGACGGTCTGGGTCGTGACAAAATTGGTATCAGAACCTAGGTTCGTTGATCTCGATGTACCAAAACGAGTCTAGTAGAGTCTTGCAGAATGATACGGAGACGTCTGTACTTTTGTTTGAGAGGCTATAGGACTTTAGGAAATTTTTCTATTTTCTGTTGTCTCCTTTAGAGCTATAACTTGATTCCAATTGGTATCTGGCGATTCAAATTGGTATCTAACCTTCTTCACTTCTCTGTTCGCTGATGGTTAACACTAGATACAATGGTGTCAAGCTCGTAGCTCCCGTCAATGTTCCAGTAGAGGTATCTACAACGAGAGGTAGCGATCGAGGCATGGGTAGATGAAGAGATAGGGGTAAAGGCTAAGGAAGAGTGGCGCCTACTAGAGATGGGGTACCGATCGAAATTGCTCCCCAAAATGAGTACCCTCATGTGTATCATGAAGAGATAGAAGAGGATATTGAGGTTGAAAATGTTGAGGAGGTTGGACAAGAGGAAGAGGTGTAGGCTGAGACTACCGATGTTCCTCCCATAGACCCAGTGTTAGTTCAACAGATCATGTCATTCTTGAAAGGGTTGGTTGGTCTTGGAATGCTTCCTTCTGTTCAAGTAACTCAATCCCCCGCTAATCCCCCTATAGTTGGCACTGCTCCCAAGGTGGGCGGGACTAGAGGTAATGATGCTTTCTTCCGTCCTTTGTTGGGTTCTGTTATGACTGGTAATGAGCATGAAATGTTGACTAAGTTTTTGAAGCTAAAGCCTCGGTATTTCTTGGTTCTGAGAATGAGGATGCTTATGAGTTTATCTTAGACTGCTATTAGAGGCTTCATAAGTTAGTAATTGTCCATCAGCATGGGGTTGAGTTCATAACTTTTCAACTTCAAGGTGAGGCTAAGTAGTGGTGGAGAGCTTATATGGAATGCAGGTCTTCAGCTTCACCCCCACTCTTCTGGACCCAGTTTCATGCTATGTTTTTAGAGAAATATGTGCTTATGACTTTTAGGGATCGTAAGAAGGATGAGTTCATCGCTTTGGAGCAAGGTGGTATGTTTGTGGCTGCTTATGAGGCCAAGTTCCCTGCTTTGTCTAGATATGCTACTCAATTGGTGACTATTGAAAAGTAGAGGATCCGGTTATTAATGAGGGGACTAAACTCGGAGTTGTAGGTATTATCTGTTCATATGACCTCTGCAGGGAGCAGCTTTAATGAGGTAACTGACTTTGTTAAGAAAGTGAAGGGGGGTAAGGCGAGACGGTCAGGCTAAGGCATTGGCTAAAAGGTCCAAGAACTCAAGTAACTTTCAGGGTTCTTACTCCAGGGGGTTCGAAAGGCCAACGCTTACAGCCAAGCCAATTCAGTCCGTCATGCCCGCCTCTAAAGGTAGTTACCCGGGAACTCCACCTCATAATTTGATTTAGGATAGCCAGGGAGTCACGCCTTCAGTGGGTAGCAGGCCATCTTTTGATCGTACATGTTACAACTGTGGAAAGCCTGGGCATATGAGGAGAGATTATCCCCACCCGCGCATGATGGATTCCACGCAGCAGCAGAATAGATTAGTGGTACCCGCGAGAAATGGTAATAATGGTCGAGGCGTCCACAGGTGGGAGAGTAGGTAATCAGCGAGTGCGTGGAGGTAGGGGAAATGGTAACGCAGGCAGAGGCACATCGCAGCTAGGCAGGGAAGTCACCCGTAAAGAAAATAGGGTTTAGTGCAATGCCTTTGCGTGCAAGAATGAGGCAGAGGCGTCTGACGCAATGATCACATGTACTATTCTTGTCTGTGACCGGATGGCTAATGTGTTATTTGATCCGAGTTCTACTTATTCATATGTATCCGTGCGATTTGCCTCAGAATTTGCTATGATTTCTGATATACTTGATCCCCCTATCCTTGTTTCTACCCCAATTGGAGAGTCAGTCATAGTCACCCATGCTTATCGTGCTTATCCTATTTTGTTTATGGGTTTTCAGACTTGGTCTGATTTGGTGATTTTGGATATGAGTGATTTTGATATAATCTTAGGCATGACTTGGTTGTCCCCATATTATGATGTGCTTAATTGTAATACTAAGTCTGTAACTCTAGAAATTTTGGGAAGGGAAATTTAGTGTGGGAAGAGGTGTACAAGCCTAAGCAAGCTAAGATCATATCCTCCATTCAGGCTAGTAAACTGGTAGAGCGGGGTTGTTTGGCTTATTTGGCTCATATTAGGGATGTTGAGGTTGAAACTCCATCTATTTAGTCTATTCATGTAGTGTCAGAATTTAGAGAAGTGTTTCCTAATGACTTGCATGGCATGCCTCCGGATAGAGATATAGACTTCTGCATTGAATTAGAACCTGGTACCCCCCCGCCCCTATTTCTATCCGCCAATATCGCATGGCTCCAGCAGAGTTAAGAGAGATTAAGGCTCAAATCCAAGATCTTCTTGATAAGGGATTTATTCGTCCTAGTGCTTCCCTATGAAGTGCTCTAGTTTTCTTTGTTAAGAAAAATGATGGTAGTATGAAAATGTTTATAGATTTCCGGCTATTGAATAGGGCCACTATTTAGAACAAGCATCATTTGCCTCAAATAGATGATCTTTTTGACCAATTGCAAGGTGCATCAATTTTCTCCAAGATTGATCTAAGGTCTGGTTACCATCAATTGAAAATTAGGCCTGAGAATGTGCCCAAGACGGCGTTTAGAACCCGCTATGGGCACTATGAATTTCTGGTTATGTCTTTTGGTTTGACTAATATGCCTGCAACTTTTATGAGTTTGATGAATGGAGTGTTCAAGCCATTTCTTGATTCTTTCGTCATACTTTTTATTGATGGTATTTTGGTCTATTCGAAAAGTGAGGTAGAGCATGCCGACCATCTTCGTATTGTTTTGGGTATTCTTGGGAAACAAAGGTTGTATGCTAAATTTTCTAAGTGTGAATTTTGGTTGACTTCTGTGGCATATTTGGGACATGTAGTTTCAAAAGAGGGGTAATGGTAGATCCTCAAAATATTGAGGCGGTTAAGAATTGGGTTCGGCCTAGCTCTGTCACGGAAGTTAGGAGTTTTATGGGCTCGCTAGCTACTATCGTCGATTTGTGAAGAACTTTGCTTCTATTGCCACTCACTTTACTAATTTGACCAAAAAGGAAATACCATTTGAATGGACTAAAAAGTGTGAGGAGAGCTTTCAAAACCTCAAGACTCTTTTGACCACCGCACCTAATCTAAAACTACCGGTTGATGGTAAAGATTTTATTATTTATTGTGATGCTTCACATTCTGGTTTGGGTACTGTGTTGATGTATGATAAGAATGTTATAGCTTATGCATCGCGTCAATTGAAGGTGCATGAGAGGAATTACCCAACACATGATTTGGAATTAGCAGCGGTAGTGTTTGCTTCTTAAAGATCTGGCGACATTATCTCTATGGTGTTAAGTGTGAGGTATTTACTGATCATCGTAGTTTACAACATGTGTTCACTCAACAGGATCTGAATTTGAGACAGAGAAGGTGGATGGAATCACTAAAGGATTATGATGTGACCATTCAATACTATCCGGGTAAGGCTAATGTTTTGGCAGATGTTATGAGCTAAAAGCGGTGAGTAAGGGTAGTCTAGCTTGCTTGAGTGTAACCAAACGACCTTTGTCTAAGGAAATACTGACCTTAGAGTCTAAGTTCATGTAGTTGGGCATCTCAGAAAGAGGTGGGGTGTTAGCTAGCATTGAGGTTAGGGCCACGTTCATTGAGGAGATAAAGGCCAAACAGTATGATGATGAGAATTTAGAGGAGCTTAGAAAGAAGACTACGATTGGTAAGGCATAAAAGACCACTCTTGATGCGGAAGGTGTGCTCATCCAATCACGACGGTCTGGGTCATGACAAAGTTGGTATTAGAGCCTAGGTTCATTGATCTCAATGTACCAAAACGAGTCTAGTAGAGTCTTGCGGAGCAGTACAGAGGCGTCTGTACTTTTCTTCGAGAGGCTATAGGACTTTAGGAAATCTCTCTATTTTCTCTTGTCTTCTTTCGTGCTATAACTTGATTCCAATTGGTATCTGGAGATTCAAAGTAGTATTTAACCTTCTTCACTCTTTTGTCCACAGATGGTTAACACTTGATTCAACGGCGTCAGGCTCGTAGCTCCCATCAATGCTCCAGCAGAGGAATCTACAGCGAGAGGTCGCGGTCGAGGCAGGGGTAGAGGAAGAGCTATGGGTAGAGTCCAAGGAAGAGTGGCGCCTACTAGATATGGGGTACCGGTCGAAATTGATCCCCAAAATAAGAACCCTCCTGCGTATCATGAAGAGATAGAAGAAGATATTGATGTTGAAAATGTTGAGGAGCTTGGACAAGAGGAAGAGGTGCAGGCTGAGATTACCGGTGTTCCTCTCAAAGACCTAGTGTTAGCTCAACAAATCATGTCATTCTTGAAAGGGTTGGTTGGTCCTAGAGTGCTTCATTCTGTTCAAGCAACTCAAGCCCCTGCTAATCCCCCTATTGCTAGCACTGCACCCAAGGTAGGCGGGACTGGAGGTAATGATTCTTTCTTCCGTCCTTTGTTAGGTTCTGTTATGACTGGTAATGAGCATGAAATGTTGACTAAGCTTTTGAAGCTAAAGCCTCTAGTATTTCTTGGTTTTGAGAATGAGGATGCTTATGAGTTTATCTTAGACTGCTATTAGAGACTTCATAAGTTAGTAATTGTCCATCAGCATGGGGTTGAGTTCATAACTTTTCAACTTTAAGGTGAGGCTAAGGAGTGGTGGAGAGCTTGTATGGAATGCAGGTCTTCAGCTTCACCCCCACTCTCTTGGACCCAGTTTCATGCTCTGTTTTTAGAGAAATATGTGCTTATGACTTTGAGGGATCGTAAGAAGGATGAGTTCATGGCTTCGGAGCAAGGTGGTATGTTTGTGGCTGCTTATGAGGCCAAGTTCCATGTTTTGTCTAGATATTCTACTCAATTAGTGACTACTGAGGATGAGAGGATCTGGTTATTTATTAGGGGACTAAACTTTGAGTTGTAGGTGTTATCTGTTCATATGACATCTGCAGGGAGGAGCGTTAATGAGGTAACAAACTTTGTTAAGAAAGTGGTGGGGTTGAGGCTAGACGGTCAGGCTAAGGCATTGGCTAAAAGGGCCAAGAACTCGGGTAACTTTCAGGATTCTTACTCCAAGGGGTCCGGAAGGACAACGCTTACAACCAAAATAATTCAGTCCGCTATGCCTTCTTCTACAGGTAATTACTTGGGAACTCCACCTTATAATTTGATTCAGGATAGCCACAGAGTCGCGCCTTCAGCGGGCAACAGGCCATCTTTTGATCGTACATGTTACAACTGTGGAGAGTTTGGGCATATGAGGAGAGATTAGCCCCACCCGCGCATGATGAATTCCATGCAGCAGCAGACTAGAGCAGTGGTACCCGCGGGAATGGTAATAATGGTCGAGGGCGTCCACAAGGTGGGAGAATAGGTAATCAGCGAGGTCGTGGGGTAGAGGAAATGGTAACGCATGCAGAGGCGCATCGCAGCCAGGCAGAGAAGTCGCCCGTAAAAATGATAGGGCTCAGTGTTATGCCTATCTGGGCAAGAATGAGGCAGAGGTATCTGACGCAGTCACATGTACTATTCTTGTCTGTGACCGGATGGCTAAGGTGTTATTTGATCTGGGGTTTACTTATTCATATTTACCCATGCGGTTTACCTCAGAATTTGCTATGATTTCTGATATACTAGATGCCCCTATCCATATTTCTACCCCAGTTGGAGAGTTAGTCATAGTCACCCATATTTATCGTGCTTGTCCTATTTTGTTTATGGGTTTTCAGACTTTGTCTGATTTGGTAATTTTGGATATGAGTGATTTTAATATAATCTTAGGCATGACTTGGTTGTCCCCCTATTATGATGTGCTTAATTGTAATACTAAGTCTGTAACTCTAGAAATTCCGGAAAGGGAAATTTAGAGTGGGAAGGGGTGTACAAGCCTAAGCAAGCTAAGGTCATATCCTCCATTCGGGCTAGTAAACTGGTAGAGCGGGGTTGTTTGGCTTATTTGGCTCATATTAGGGATGTTGAGGTTGAGACTCCATCTGTTGAATCTATTCATGTGGTGTCAGAATTTAGAGAAGTATTTCCTAATAACTTGCATGGTATGCCTCCGGATAGAGATATTGACTTCTGTATTGAATTAGAACCTGGTACCTACCCCATTTCTATCCCCCCATATCGCATGGCTGTAGCAATGTTAAGAGAACTTAAGGCTCAAATCCAAGAACTTCTTGATAAGGGTTTTATTCATCCTAGTGCTTCCCCATGGGGTGCTCTAGTTTTGTTTCTTAAAAAAAATGATGGTAATATGAGAATGTGTATAGATTACCGGCAATTGAATAGGGTCACTAGTTAGAACAAGTATCCTTTGCCTCGAATAGATGATCTTTTTGACCAATTGCAAGGTGCATCAATTTTCGCCAAGATTGATTTAAGGTCTGGTTACCATCAATAGAAAATTAGGCCTGAGAATATGCCCAAGACGGCATTTAGAGCCCCCTATGGGCATTATGAATTTCTGGTTATGTTCTTTGTTTGACTAATGTTCCTGCAACTTTTATGAGTTTGATGAATGAGGTGTTCAAGCCGTTTCTTGATTCTTTCATCATAGTCTTTATTGATGATATTTTGGTTTATTCAAAAATTGAGGTAGAGCATGCCGACTATCTTCGTATTGTTTTGGGTGTTCTTGGGAAACAAAGGTTGTATGCTAAATTTTCTAAGTGTGAATTTTGGTTGACTTCTGTGGCATTTTTGGGACATGTAGTTTCAAATGAAGAGGTAATGGTAGATCCTCAAAAGATTGAGGTGGTTAAGAATTGGGTTCGCCCTAGCTCTGTGACGGAAGTTAGGTATTTTGTGGGGCTCGCTAGCTACTATCGTCAATTTGTGAAGAACTTTGCTTCTATTACCACTTAGTTGACTAATTTGACCAAAGAGGTGATACCATTTGAATGGACTAAAAAACGTGAGAAGAGCTTTCAAAAGCTCAAGACTGTTTTGACCACCACACCTAATCTAGAACTACCGGTTGAAGGTAAAGATTTTATTGTTTATTATGATGCTTCACATTCTGGTTTGGGTGCTGCGTTGATGCAGGATAAGAATGTTATAGCTTATGCATCGCGTCAATTGAAGGTGCATGAGAGGAATTACCCAACACATGATTTGGAATTGGCAACGGTAGTGTTTGCTCTTAAGATCTGGCGACATTATCTCTATGGTGTTAAGTGTGAGGTATTTACTGATCATCGTAGTTTACAACATTTGTTCACTCAAAATGATCTGAATTTGAGACAATGAAGGTGGATTGAATTACTCAAGGATTATTATGTGACCATTCAATACCATCCGGGTAAGGCTAATGTTGTGGTAGATGCTTTGAGTCGAAAAGCAGTGAGTCAGGGTAGTCTAGCTTGCTTGAGTGTAGCAAAGCGAACTTTGGCTAAGGAAATCCTGACCTTAGAGTATAAGTTCATGTAGTTGGGCATCTCAGAAAGAGGTGGGGCGTTAGCTAGCATTGAGGTTAGGGCCACGTTCATTGAGGAGATCAAGGCCAAACAGTTTAAGGATGAGAATTTGGAGGAGCTTAGAAAGAAGACTGCGATTGGTAAGGCACAAGAGACCACTCTTGATATGGAAGGTGTGCTCAGTTTTAAATGAAGGATATGTGTACCTAGAGTAGATGACTTGATTCATAAATTATTGGCAGAATCTCAAGGTTCGCGATATTCTATTCATCCGAGTGTGACGAAGATGTACCAAGACTTGAAGTGAATTTATTGGTGGTTGGGCATAAATAGGGATATAGAGGAGTTTATGGCTAAGTGTCAAAATTTCCAACAAGTGAAGTATAAACATCAAAGGCCTGCAGGTTTGCTTCAAAGAATGTCAATTCCAGAATGGAAGTGGGAGAGAATAGCCATGGATTTTGTGGTTGGTCTTCCCAAGACTTTGGGCAAGTTTGATTCTATTTGGTTGTGGTTGATAAAATGACTAAGTCAGCCTATTTTATTTCGGTAAGAATAGATTATAATGTTGAACAATTGGCTAAAGTTTATGTGAAAGAGATAGTGAGGTTGCATAGGGTGCCCCTCTCTATCATCTCAGACTGTGGTACCCAATTCACATCCAAGTTTTGAAGGAAACTGCATGATGAATTGGGCAAACAACTCAGTTTTAGTACAACCGAATCCACAGACGGACGGGTAGTTAGAGAGGATTATTCAAGTGTTAGAAGACATGTTGAGGGCATGTGTTATTGATTTTGGAGGGAATTGGGATAAGTTCCTACCTTTATGTGAGTTCTCCTATAATAATAGTTATCACTCGAGCATAGATATGGCACCATTTGAGGCACTCTATGGGAGGGGATGTATATCACCCATAGGATGGTTTGAGGTTGGAGATGTGAAACTTTTGGGGGTCGATTTAGTGAAGAATGCTCAAAATAAGGTGAGGAGTATTCAAACTAAGCTTCTAGCAGCCCAAAGTAGACAGAAGAAGTATGCGGATCATAAAGTAAGATACATGGCGTTTCAAACCGGTGAGAATGTTCTTCTTAAGGTATCACCCATGAAAGTGGTGATGAGATTTGGCAAGAAAGGCAAGCCAAGTCTGCGCTACATTGGTCCCTTTGAGGTTTTTGAATATGTAGGACCAGTAGCATATAGATTGTCCTTACCTCCTAACCTATAGGGTGTCATCTAGCATTTCATGTGTCCATGTTGAAGAGATATCATGGTGACGAGGATTACATCATTAAATGGGACTCAATTGTGTTAGACTAGGACCTCCATTATGAGGAGGAACCGATTGCATTTCTTGATCGTGATGTGGGTAAGCTAAGGACCAATGAGATTAAGTCTGTGAAAGTTCAATGGAAGCATCGTCCAGTTGAGGAAGCTACTTGGGAGACCGAGAGGGACATGCGAGACAAGTATCCCCAATTGTTCATCGATTCAGGTACTACTTCATTTCTTCTTTAGCCTATTTTTCCGAAGTTTGTCAATCGGGGATGAGTGATGGGTAAATTGGTATCTATTGTAACAACCGGGCTCTGTCGTTATAGAGAAGCCAACGGGGAAAACTTTTGGGTCGGAAAACTTTGTAACTTGGAATTTCCCAACCTAGTCCAGATTTGGACGAAATCAGAGTCAATGATGTCTAGGGAAATCTTGTAGCAATTTGGTGATCTAATTATGATTTTGATCACATGAGTAGATAGTTAAGTCGTTAAGGAACCGTACGACTTTACAGAATTTAATTCGGGTTAGTAGAACTCCCGAAATTGATCTTACCGTGAACGGGTAGTTTCTGAGTGTCGATGGTTGAAGGCCTATTGTGAAATGGTGGTAGTAGAATTATTAAAATAGCTCACTATTTCGTGCAAGCCTCTTTGGCGTTGATTTTGGTCGCCACGGCGGGGCCGCGGTAAGGGGGTGAGGACCGCTGTGGTTGGCTAGACGCGACTTAAAGTTGTAAACAAACCCCAAAAATGTTTTATTCTACAATTTTCGAATTTGAGAGCTAAGGAACAAACCCAGGTCTTTTCTTGACGGTTTTCAACCATTCTTGAGGCTAAACATAAGATTTTAACTCCCCGAATCCATTTTTGATCCGTAGAACGTATTCTAATGAGTAATTATCGATGGGGGAGGGTTTTTATCTCGAATCTATGGTGGAAACAATCCTAATTCGGATACTTGGGATCATGAGTTTGATGTAGGTTCATAGAATTGTTAGTAATTCGGGTAATTAGTGATTGTTTATTGATTCCCATGTTATTATGATTGTTTGTAGACCAAGAACAAGCAGAACGAATCCGGAAATGAAAGGATCAACTTTCTTAGGGTTTCAAGGTTGTTTTGAGGTAGGTGCTGGTTGTGATTCTATGATTGTGTGATGTATGTTTGTCTTGCTTCATTATGATACATGTATGTATGCGGATGTTTCATTGTTGATCACACTTGTTGTAAATGAGATATATGATTGATGAATGTCGTGAATAATGACTTGATTGTATAATTATGAGAATATACTTGTGATTGTAATTGTGGCTTGTTGAATGGATCGGGTGTTGCGTTCCGATACACTAAGTTGGATCGGTTTCCACGTTCCGGCATAATTATGGTATCGGTTGCCACGTTCCGACATAAACATTGGATCGGGTACCACGTTCCGGTATACTAACTGTTTGGGTTTGGGCTCCATGAGAGGACCAATGACTTGTCATAATTGTGTCAATTCTTGATCGTGATGTGTGTAAGATGAGGACCAAGGAGATTAAATCCGTAAAAGTTCAGCATCATCCAGTTGAGGAAGCTACTTGGGAGATCGAGAGGGACATGCGAGACAAGTATCCCCAATTGTTCGTCGATTCAGGTACTACTTCATTCCTTCCCTAGCTTATTTTTCCTAAGTTTGTCACTCGGGAAGGGTAAATTGGTATCTATTGTAATAACCGGGTTCCGTCATTATAGAAAAGCCAACGGGGAAAATTTTTCGGTCCGAAAACTTTTTCGTAGTAACTTGGAATTTTCCAACCTAGTCCAGATTTGGACGAAATCGGAGTCTGTGAGGTTTAGGGAAATCTAGTAGCAATTGGGTGATCTAATTATGATTTTGATCACATGAGTAGGTAGATAAGTCGTTAAGGAACCCGTACGACTTTACGAAATTGAATTCGGGAGAGTAGAACTCCCGAAATTGATCTTAGCGTGAACGGATAGTTTCTGAGTGTTGTTGGTTGAAGGCTTGTTGTGAAATGGGGGTATTCAAATTATTAAAATAGCTCACTGTTTCGTGCAAGCCGCTTTGGCGGTGATTTTAATCGCCAGGCGAGGCCGTTGTAGCGGGGTAAGGACCGCTGTGGCGGACCAAACGCGACCTAAAGTTGTAAATAAACCCCAAGAATGTTTTATTCTGTAATTTTCATATTTGAGAGCTAAGGAACGAACCCAGGATTTTTCTTGACGGTTTTCTACCATTTTTTAGGCTAAACGTAAGATTTTAACTTTTCAAATCCACTTTTCGATCCGTTTAACATAATCTAATGAGTAATTATCGATGGGGGACGGTTTTGATCTAAAATCTATGGTGGAAACAACCCTAATTCGGATACTTGGGATCATGGGTTTAATGTAGGGTTCATAGAATTGTTAGTAATTCGGGTAATTAGTGATTGTTTATTGATTCTCATGTTATTATGATTGTTTGTAGACCAAGAACAAGCAGAACGAATTCGGAAAGGAAAGGATCAACTTTCTTAGGGTTTCAAGGTTGTTTCGAGGTAGGTGATGGTTGTGATTATATTATTGTGTGATGTATGTTTGTCTTGCTTCATTATGATACATGTATGTATGCGGATGTTGTATCGTTGATCACACTTGTTGTAAATGAGATATATGATTGATGAATGCCATGAATCTTGACTTGATTGTATGATTATGAGAAAATACTTGTGATTGTAATTGTGGCTTATTGGATGGATCAGAGTTGCGTTCTGATACACTAACTTGGATCGGTTGCCACGTTCCGGCATAATTATGGGATCGGGTACCACGTTCCGATATACAAACTGTTTGAGTTTGGGTTCCATGAGAGGACCAATGACTTGTCATAATTGTGTCAAATCTTGATCGCGGTGTGCGTAAGCTGAGGACCAAGAAGATTAAGCCCGTAAAAGTTCAATGGAAGTATCGTCCAGTTGAGGAAGCTACTTGGGATATCAAGAGGGACATGCGAGACAAGTATCCCCAATTCTTCGTCGATTCAGGTATTACTTCATTCCTTCCTTTGCCTATTTTTCCTAAGTTTTCAACTCGGGGATGAGTGATGGGTAAATTGGTATCGATTGTAACAATCGTGTTCCATCGTTATAGAAAAGCCAACGGGGAAAAATTTTGGGTCGAAAAACTTTTTCGTAGTAACTTGGAATTTCCCAACCTAGTCTAGATTTGGACGAAATCGGAGTCTGTGAGGTTTAGGGAAATCTGGTAGCAATTGGGTGATCTAATTATGATTTTGATCACATGAGTAGATAGATAAGTCGTTAAGGAACCCGTACGACTTTACGGAATTGAATTCGGGTGAGTAGAACTCCCGAAATTGATCTTAGCGTGAATGGGTATTTTATGAGTGTAGTTGGTTGAAGGCGTGTTGTTAAATGGGGGTATTGGAATTATTAAAATAGCTCACTGTTTAGTGCAAGCCACTTTGGCGGTAATTTTGGTCACCAGGGCCGGGCCATTGTGGCGAGGTGAGGACTGCTGTGGCGCGCCAGACGAGACTTAAAGTTGTAAATAAACCCCAAAAACGTTTTATTCTGCATTTTTTGAATTTGAGAGCTAAGGAACGAGCCCAGGTCTTTTCTTGACGGTTTTCCACCATTTTTTAGGCTAAACGTAAGATTTTAACTCTTCGAATCCATTTTCTATCCGTTTAACGTAATCTAATGAGTAATTATCGATTGGGGAGGGCTTTGATCTAGAATCTATGGTGGAAACAACCCTAATTCGAATATTTGGGATCATGGGTTTGATGTAGGGTTCATAGAATTGTTAGTAATTCAGGTAATTAGTGATTGTTTATTGATTTTCATGTTATTCTGATTGTTTG
This sequence comes from Solanum tuberosum, assembly GCF_000226075.1. NCBI lineage: Eukaryota > Viridiplantae > Streptophyta > Magnoliopsida > Solanales > Solanaceae > Solanum > Solanum tuberosum. The sequence continues at coordinate 793,381 of NW_006239099.1, read as the reverse complement.
TAGATAAAAAACAAGCGGAACGAATCCGGAAAGGGAAGGATCAAGTTTTTTAGGGTTTCAAGGTTGTTTCGAAGTAGGTGATGATTGTGATTCTATGATTGTGTGATGTATGTTTGGCTTGCTTCATTATGATACATGTATGTATGCGGATGTTGCATTGTTGATCAGCCTTGTTGTAAATGAGATATATGATTGACGAATGCCATGAATCATGACTTGATTATATGAATATGAGAATGTATTTTGATTGTGAGTGTGGCTTGTTGAATGGATCGGGTGTTGCGTTCCGACACACTAACTTGGATCGGTTGCCACGTTCCGGCATAAACATTGGATCGGGTACCACGTTTCGGTATACTAACTATTTGGGTTTGGGTTCCATGAGAGGACCAATGACCTGTCATAATTGTGTATCTTGATAAATGTGAAGTTGTTCATTGTTCGTAAATATTGATAATATTGTATATGTTCGATATATGCATGTGATTATATTGTTGTATTGATTTATGTACGTTACACTTAGTGGAATAGCCGCGTGATCCTACCAGTACACTATGGTTGTGTACTGATATTGCACTTGCTCTTTCTTTGTTGAGTACATGGCATCTTCAGGCGGCTATTGACAGACCTCACTTAGAAGATCAGTGATCGTTCGAATTCAAGGGTAAGCCAGTTCTTTCGGGCTGCCATGAGTTCTCTTTCGTCTATGTCCACCATTTCAGACTTAGACTATTGCATTAGGATTTCTTATGTTTAGTATGGGGTTGTACCCCTTCTTGTTTAGACTTATTGTTGAACTTTAGATGTTTTGGTACATTGACTTTCAGGTTCTAGGTGTTATTTCCGCATTGTTTAGTCGTTAGATCTTTTGGAAGTTTATGGGAACTTCAGACTTTAGCTACTTAACTTGCTTCCGTAATTTATATGCTTTAGTTTTTGGTTAGTTGCTAGGTTTGGGTTGTAGTAGTGGTTCTCCAACCAGAGGGTTAGTGTGGGTGTCAATCACGACGGTCTGGGTCGTGAAAGAATGATTCTATGTTGAAAGGATTTTGCTAACCTAAAATGAATTTAGGTTAAAAGGCTAAGAAATTGATCAGGCTAGAGGTGATTACCCATGACATTCGAGGCTATTACCCATTTTCCTTATAATAGAATAAGAGGTGATCACCCGTATTCCATGAAGTAGGACAAGAGGCAAATACCGATGTCATATGGTGTTGGACTAGAGGTGAGTACCCACGAATCTAAGTAAAGGGACTAGAGGCGAATACCCATGATCCATTAGCAGGTTGGACAAGAGGGGAATACCTATGATTCTAAATATAGCAAGGCAAGAGACGAATACCCATTAGCCTTTATAGCAAGGCAAGAGGTGAATACCCATTAAACTTTATAGAAAGACAAGAGGCGAATACCCATGTCATATGATGATGGACTAGAGGCTAATACCCATGATCCCATAGTAAGTTGAACAAGAGGCGCTTACCCATGTACCTATAATGAAAGTGGACAAGAGGCAAGTACCCGTGATCTTTTATGTAAGGCAAGACGCGAGTACCCATGAGTCTTTATAAGTTAGGCAAAGAGGCTATTCCCCATGTATTTAAAAGTAAGTAAGAATAATACGAAAAATGTTATGATGAATGATTAGCTTGGATTGTTGCTTGAGTTGCCTTCCATGATATGTAAGACTAGAGGCGGATGACCAAAGTCTTGGCAGAGTATGAATTGAGGTTACTTCAAGAAGTACTCCTCCTATGTATGATAATCTATTATGTGCATTAATTAAGTTTTATGTCTTATGTTGACTAATGCCTATGTTTATGTTGTTCGTGCAAGTTACCATATTTAGTACATTCTTGTACTAACACATAATCTTGCCTACATTTCTTATCCAAATATAGGGTTCGGTGATCTCAACTTTCATCCCCGTGCCTAGGATCTTAGTAGAAGCATGACTTGAAAATTGGTGAGTCCTCATAGCATTCGAGGACTTGGCCACCATTTCTCTTATGTTCTTTCATTTTATGTTTTGAAAATTATTGTATGGGTTGTGTCCCATGAATCTGTGTATTAGATGGTTTTGAGACAATCGTATGAGACTTCCACTTCGTTTTATAAAGACTTTGATTGTGTTGAAATGTTTAAATTTTTTTGCTCATTTCTATTATCTTATGTTATTAAAGTTAAGTGGCTTGTATGAGTCCTCTTGGGGTCTTGTACGCCATGTTACACCTAGAGGGTACCCCTGGGTTGTGACAATTGATGAGGTGTATAAAGTGTTTATGATTATGGAAGTTACACCGGTGATAAAGGCAGAATTGAACATTTATCAACTTAAGGTTGTTTCTCATGTATGGTTTAACCATTGGAAGGAAGAGAGGGCGGTTGATGCGGGTCCTCTTTATTGGGAAAAGCTTAAGGTTGCTTTCCTTCATAGGTTCATTCCCCTTTAGATGAGGGAGACAAAGGCACTTGAATTCATCAACTTTCGTCAAGGAAACATGAGTGTGAATGAGTATGTTTTAAAGTTCACACAATTGTCTCGATATGCTCCCACTATGGTTGTCGATTCTAGGGCATGGATTATTAAGTTTGTTTCAAGAGTGTTCAAAATGGTGGTTAAGAAATGTCGTACCACCATGCTCATTGATGCTTATCGTGACCAACGACACTAACCTACGGTATGAGTGTGTACGATCGTCGATAGTATAGTAATCCAACTAAAGGTTGGGGTCGTGTCCCATGGGAGTGGTTTTGAGAATTGATAGAAAAATAAAATTAAGCTCTAACTAGTCGTAGCTAAAGACATTAACGAACAAAAACATAGTAAATTAAAGGGGATGACACGAAAGTGTCAAATATCAATTGGGGGTTTTGTCACAAGTAGTAAAAATAGCAAAAATTAACAAGAAAATCAAGTATGAGGAAATGTTCTTGGGGTGTGACCGCAATACAAGTTGAGATAAATCGTTGGGTACATACTTTCAATAGGAAATTTGCAAGATAATAGTGACTATGCTAAGCTTTAGATGGAAATAAGTTCCCTCTCGGGCAACTTACCCCGTTTCAAATGGGTTCCTCTCAGACACCCATTTGCTGCATGAAGACCAGCCTACGCCTTACCCTACAGCAGTCTTGTTTTCGCGACCTCCCTCTCGGGCAAGCTGAAAACACATGGGTGGTTTTGTATTTGCAACTACAAACCCATTAAATTAAACCACAACCACTAGGTGAAATCACCATTAAACTACATCTAACCTATCAGCAAGCAAAACTCAACAACAATAACAACACATATTTGCTAAATCACACCGCAAGAATGGGAGTTTTTACCCACGCATCAAGAAATAGCAAAATACACCTAAAATGATACTAAAATCAAATGGGTATAAGAAATTAAACCTTGATTTAAGCAAAGGAAAAGAATGAAGAAGACCCACCTCCAACTTGGGGAAGATGAAATCCTTCTCTCTTCAAGTCTCCGAACAAAACCCTCTCCAAACTTGAGAGAAAATATCTAAAAACGTACTATATCTGAAAATAATAATAATGGTTATAATAATAATGGTTCAGAACTTATAAAATTAATAAAAAGTTTAGTATTTATAGCCATTAGAAATTAGTACAGGAGGATAGTTCGGCGAGGTTACTCGAGTCCGCCGAATGACTCGGCGACTCGCCCTTCTTCTGTCTCATCGACGTTGAGTGCCTGCCTACAGCATATTCACGTTCTGGACCATTGGACGGTATAGTACTGCTTTGCGAAACTATTCGGCGAAGCGCCGAGTGCTCCCTTCATCGCCTTTTTGATCCTCTTCCTTCAGGGCTTCGCATACTGGAACAAAGGGCAGAGTTTGTCCTTACGGCGAATTGCCAAAGGTTCTTGGCGATGCTTATGCTTCAGCTTCTTCGTTCTTTTCAGCCTTTTTGTTCTTTTTTGCGCCTAAGGGTCCATGCTTCTACTAAAACTTCAAATACCTAAAACTTAAGAGTTTTAATCAGATATTAGGACAAAGTAAGCATTCGAGGACACTATTTCTATCAAAATAAAGCCCTAAATGAGTCCAATTTGTGGACTCATCCCTCATCAATGATATGGACATTTTTTGTCTAATGGCGCATGCTCAAAAAATTGAAGAAGAGAAACTAAAGAAAAAGTCAAGGGAGGCAAAAAGGGCCAAGTACGGTGATAGTGACTTTTACATTCGCGGTCTGATGGACATGGTCGTTCTAAGTTTCGATGAAGGTTTTCTGGTCAAGGTTCCTCCAATTCTTCGGCTCCTAAATTCAACAAATATAGGGTGTATAACCCTAAACTTCAAGGAGAAAATGGTGGTGGATCTCCATCGTCTACTTATTCTAAGTGTGGGAAAAAGCATGAGGGAAAATGCCTAGCCGGTTCTAATGCATGTTCTGGTTGTGGAAAGACATATCATAAGATAAGGATTGTCCCTCAGTTACTAAGAATGAAGGAGATAATTGTCGACGTGCTCAACCTATCCTTTGTCTGGTTCTCGTGGAAATCACAAGCAAAAAAGATTTTATGCACTCCAGACTCGTCATGAGCAAGAGGGTTCTCCCGATGTGGTAACCCATATGTTGAATGTCTTCCATCTTGATGGTTATGCTCTGCTTGATCCCGGTGCTACCTTGTATTTTGTAACGCCATATATGGCTATGAGGTTTGATATTGTTTTAGATGTAGTTTTAGACCTTTTTTTTTGTCTCTACTCCTATTGGTGAATCTATTGTGGCTAAGAGAGTCTATAGAAAGTGTATCGTTTCCTTATCCCATAGTGTTACTCATGTTGATCTTGTAGAGCCTGATAGGTTAGATTTATATGTTATTCTTGGTATGAATTGGCTGCATTCATGTTATGCTTCTATTGATTAAGGAACCCAAGTAGTCAAGTTTTAGTTTCCGGATGAACCCATCTTAGAGTGGAAAGGGGGAAATTCTATGCCTAAGAGTCAGTTTGTCTCTTCTCTTAAAGCTACAAAAATGATTTCTAAGGATTTCATATGTCATCTTGTTTGGGTGAGGGATATGGACTCCGAAACCCCTACTCTTGAGTCGATCCCTATTGTTAATGAGTTTTCAAATTTACCTGGTGTTCCTCCCGAAAGGGAAATAGACTTCAGTATTGACCTTCTCCCAGATGCGCAACCTATCTCTATTCCTCCATATTGTATGGCTCCGGCAGAACTTAAGGAGTTAAAGGAGTAATTGAAAGATTTGTTGAATAAGGGTTTTATTCATCTGAGTATCTCTCCATGGGGTGCTCCAGTTTTGTTTGTTAGGAAGAAATATGGTTCACTTCGTATGTGTATTGACTATCACCAATTGAACAAGGTTACCATTAAGAACAAATATCCACTTCCAAAGATAGATGATTTTTTTTTATCAACTTCAAGGAGAAAGTTACTTCTCTAAGATAGACTTCGGTCGGGTTACCACCAATTGAGGGTGAAGGATGATGCCATCCTAAAGAAAGCTTTTTGAACTCGGTATAGTCATTATGAGTTTTTGGTAATGTTCTTTGGCTTGACTAATGCCCTGGACGCATTTATGGATTGGATCAATAGGGTGTTTAGACAATACCTTGACATGTTTGTGATTGTGTTCATCGACAATATATTGATTTACTCAAGGAGCGAGGATGAGCATACTGATCATTTGAGGATTGTGTTGCAAGTCCTCAAGAACCAATAACTCTTTGTAAAATTTAGCCAATGCAAGTTTTGGTTAAGATCTGTGGCTTTTCTTGGTCACATTGTCTCCGGTAAGTGTATTGAGGTGGATCCTAAGAAGATGGATGCGGTTAAGAATTGTCCTAGACCTCTAACCCCTTTGGATATTCAAAGTTTCTTAGGTTTGGCTGGTTATTATAGAAGGTTTGTGGAAGAGTTTTCATTGATTGCCTCTCCACTGAAAACATTGACCCAAAAGAAGGTTAAGTTAGTATGTTCTTGAGTGAGTGAAAAGATTTTTCAAGAATTGAAAGTTAGGCTTACCTCTACTTTGGTGTTGACGTTACCGGAAGGATCCGATGGATTTGTGGTTTATTGTGATTCTTCAAGAGTTGGGCTAGGGTGTGTTCTTATGCAAAATGGGGAAGTTATTTCTTATGCTTCACGACAACTTAAGATTCACTAGAAAAACTACCCTACCAATGATTTGGAACTAGCGGCAATTATTTTTGCCTTAAAGATTTGGAGGCATTACTTATATGGTGTCCATTTTGATGTCTTTACCGACCACAAAAGTTTGCAATATGTGTTTAAATAGAAAGATCTAAATCATTGCCAAAGAAGGTGGCTCGAGTTACTAAAGGATTATGACATGAGTTTTCTCTATCACCCCGGTAAGGCAAATGTGGTGACAGATGCTCTAAGTCGATTATCAAAGGGTAATGTTGCTCATATTGAGGATGGTAAAAATGAGTTGGTTCGAGATATTCATAAATTGGCCCGATTGGGTGTTCGGTTGGTTGACTCTACCCAAGGCGGTGTTATGGTATATAATGGTTCAGAATCATCTTTTGTGTCAGATGTGAAAACTAGGCAAGATCTCAATCTGACTTTGGTTGAATTGAAGGAAGCGGTGCTTAAGAAGTCCGTTGAGGCTTTCGCCTAATGGGGAAATGGTGTGCATCGGTATCAAGGTAGTTTGTGTGTTGCCAATGTTGATAATTTCAGGGAGCATATTCTATTAGTAGCCCATATTCTCGATACTCCATCCACCCGGGAGCCACCAAGATGTACCATGACTTACGGGAGGTCTATTGGTAGAATGGGATGAAAAAGGATATTGCAAAATTTGCAGCTAAATGTCCTAATTATCAACAATTGAAAGTTGAGCATCAAAAGTTGGGAGGTTTATCCCAAGATATAAGTATTCATACTTGAAAGTGGGAAGATTTAAATATGGACTTTATTGTTGGTTTACCCCACACCCAGCGCCAACATGACTCAATTTGGGTTATTGTGGATCGAATAATGAAATTGAGTCATTTCATTCCTATCAAAGTTTCTTATTCGATAGAGGACTATACTAAGTTGTACTTGAGAGAAATGGTTAGGTTGCATGGAATGCCCTTATCCATTATCTTCGATCGTGGTACCCAATTTACCTCTCAGTTTTTGAAAAAATTTCAAAAGGGTATTGGTACTCGCATGAAGCTTAGTATGGCCTTTCATCCGCAAATCGATGGGCAAGTGGAGTGTACTATCCAAACTTTTGAAGATATGTTTAAGGTGTGTGTGATTGACTTTAAGGGTAATTGGGATGATCATTTGCCTTTGATTGAGTTTGCTTACAAGAATAGCTATCATTCCTGCATTGGTATTGCTCCATTTGAGGCTCTTATGGTAGGATGTGTAGATCTTCTATAGATTGGTTTGAAGTTGGTGAAGTTCCTTTGATAGGTCTCGAGTTGGTACATGAGGCAATGGAGAAAGTTTGGCTTATTATAGAAAGGTTGAAAACAGCTCAAAGTCGACAATATTTCTATGCCAATGTTAGAAGGAGAGACCTTGAATTTGATGTTCATGATTGGTTTTACTTGAAAATCTCACCTATGAAGGGTGAGATGAGGTTTGGCAAGAAAGGGAAGCTTAGTTCCCGTTATGTGGGCCTATATCAAATTTTGAGGTGTTTTGGTAAAGTTGCTTATGAACTGGACTTGCCTAATGATTTGGTATCAGTGCATCCAGTTTTCCATGATCTGGAGATTCGAAATCCATAGATCCCTTGGAAGGTTTGGGAGTAAAGGAATATCTTTCTTATGAAGAAGCTCCGATTGAGATTTTGGACCGACAAGTTAAGAATTTGATAAATAAGGATGTTGCTTCTGTGAAGGTACTTTGGAGGAATCAGTTAGTTGAGGGTGCAACTTTGGAGACCGAGGCCTATATGAAGTCCCATTATCCTCATCTCTTTCTCTCTAACCCCATTCTAGCTTGAGGTATTTAGTTCCTCATTGTCCATCCTTATGTCTTAGTCATTCTCATATTTCCTCATGCATGCATACTCTTGAAAACTTGATTTTTAAGAAAATGAGTTGACTTGATTGATTTCTCCATGTTTATGTGCATCTGAGTATGATTTCCATATAGGCCTTATGAAATGATGTTATGAATATGCTTCAGCTTGGTGTTGATTATCCTCTTTGGAGATGTGCATTTATGTGATTGCATCCACGATTAGGATATTAGATCTTCTTCCTACCTTCCTTATGATGTCTTGAGTCCTATTCCAGGATGAATGTTCCCAAGGGGGAGATAATGTAACACCTCGGATTTGAAAAGCAGGAAAATGCAAAACTTTCTTAGATGGTGTCTATGTCTACGGTCCCTACCTACAGACCGTAGGTGCTCTTATGGGCCATAGGTGAAAACTGTAGGTGGAGGGGTAAATATTTTTCAAAAGTCAAGTTTCAATACCCTTTTTGCGGTTCACCAGAACGATCTGTCATTCAATAAACGTGTCATAGATAGGTCTACTAGGTAAGTCTTAGATTGGGTGAAATTTTAAGGGTCAAAGTAGGGTTCTACGGATGGCATATTCGGACCTTAGGAGGACTGACGAACCGTACATGGGATCCGTAAGAAATGGGACAATTCTTAAGGTCCCTATAACACATCGATGATTGACCAGTACGGTCCGTCTGAGTACCTACGGACCGTAGGTCCAATCATCGATGGGTTCCAACAGTTATTTCTATGAGGGGTTTTTCAGTCTTTTCCTTATTATTCTAACCCAATACTATGTCGTTTTACCTTCTATCATAGACTCTATATAAACGGTTTTGCCCCCAAATTACCCAATTGAACTCATTCTCCTAAATTCTCAAAAATTGATCAAGTTCTTCCGCAATATTTCTCTCTCTAAAGCTTGAAGAAGAAGTCTAGGGTTTTAAGAACAAGTCTCCAATTCACCATTGATTATGTGATTTTGACATCAAGGTATGATAGTATTCACCTATGGAGTTCTTTCCTCCATAGGGTTCCAATTCTCCAATTTTACAAGTTAGAATCTCCAATTCAAGTTAGGGTTTCATTCAATCTCATTTGTTCTTTTCAATTATGATCCAATTGATTGTTTTATGACTTTTTATGCATGAATTGAGATATTGCATGTTTTCAAGATGAATTCACTTGAACCCATATGTGATCCATGATTTCTAGATTACGATTATATGATGAAGCTTTTAAACTATGAAAGATGAATTTATGAAGATATGCATGTTTCTTTATGAAATTGATGAAAATGATTTAGGGTTGCTTTGAGAGTAAAGTATCGATGTTGTTATTGTTGTGAAAGAATTTTGTCAGATAAAGGATTCATAAGGTTGAAAGACTTTCTCACCTAAAATGAATCGAGATTAAGGAGATATTTTAATGAATTCTAGCATGGATTGGCTACTTAATGTGCCTTCCATGGATAATAAGATGAGTTAAGATTATGACTATTCCATGAGATTTATGCTTAGCACTGAGTGGACAAGTGGAGACTACCCATGTCCTTTAACTATATGCAGCCATAGGTTGTCTTAGATAGACAATAGTTAGTGGATCCACCTAAGCTAGAAGTTCATGGTTATTACTTTGGCAAGTAAGGATATCTCTTTTCGGTGTGGGCTAGACACCGGATTCCATGTTATAGCTCTCATGGTCTATGTCAGTTAAAGGTAAATCTCCCACAATAATGAACTAAGGTTACTTTCTAAAAGTATCTCAAAGGTGTTCTAAAGATGGTTAGCTTGCATTGACCATGGTTATGACTTATGTTTTCTAACATGTTATTTTATGATTTAGCTTGGTCATTGCATGTCACATAAAGTCCCATTTCATATGATTTCATAACTCTTATGTATTTCTATCATACTTGATACATTCCACGTATTAACACATACTTTTGCGTACAATATTCCACTAATGTAAGGTCCGGCGCTCCTACCTCCCATACTCGTGGCTAGTGATCCCATATAAATATTGAAGATTGGTGAGTCCTCATGTTCCGAGGACCAAGATTGTTTTATTTCTTTCACGTCTTTTCATTTCAGATTTTGTAAGTTATGTATGGGTTGCGTCCCAATCACTTCCTTATATTGTAATAGATGGCTTTGAGACTTACTTCCGCTACTTTTGTCAAGCTCTTTGATAGACAATGCTACTCTTAAACTTTTTTGGCTTTCTATTATCTTGTATGATGTATGCTAAGTGGCTTATGTAGGGCCTTTTGGGGTTTTATATGCCATGTCACGTCTAGGGTGTACTTTGGGACGTGATAGGTAGTTTTGACAACCATGATAATAAAGGAGTAAAAATGTTGGGTATATTTTCGAGATTGGCTTCTCTTAGGTTTTCTAGGGCTACAAGAAAGGACTCCCATAGGGTTTTTACTATATGACATGAGAGATTGCACACTTTGGGTTAGGGGAACAAAATATATAGCTTACTAGTCGGACAAACCTGACAGACAGTGGTGGAGGATATTTGTGGAGTGTCGACTAGTTGATTCCACTCGTTTAACATGGATCTAGTTTTCCAAGGCCTTCTTGGCCAATTTTATACCTCGTAGCATCAAGGATAAGTTGAGGGATCAGTTCCCCAAACTATACTAGGGCTCCATATTTCCAAAGTAGAAGACCCATTTCTACGAGATCTCCAGGCATACTACTATGATTTTTCTATCAAGGACGAGAGAGTTTGGTGCTTCGTTTGAGGTTTGATACTTTAGCTTCATATTGAGACGAAGTCTCTAGCATAAATAGGTAGGTCATTTATATATGTGGTTGACAATGACTGGACTATGGATGAGCTCTATTGTGAGGCCCGTGGGGGAAATGATAAAAGGATTCGATATTATGGTGGCTAGAATGGATCTTAGTCCTGAGGTAGGGGATATTCAAATAGTGTAACACCCCAAATTCGAGTTAGAGGGCATATCATGTTAGAACTCCTAGATGACACCTCTCAGGGACCAACCACGGCTCGTGGATGAGTCCACGCCCCGTAGGTGGCCCCGAAGATGGGCACCCTGAAAACTTCTTAAGGCAATAACCACGCCCCGTGGATGGGTCCACGACTAGTGGTTAGGGGTGTCGTTGATGGCCAATAGAGTCTCTGAACTCAAACCACATTTGACCAGGATGGATCGTAGGTCCATCCACGTCCCGTTAATGTGGTCTCGTGGGTCAGGCATTGACGACTATTTAAGGGGTACAATGGGACTTTCTGGTTTTAATTAGAATTAAGTGGTGTCATTTTACCCTAGCCTAGACCACCTATATAAGTACTTTAGAACCCTAAATTAAGTCATTCTCTCGAACTCCCCAAAAGAATTGGTTCCTCTACCAAATAATTCTCTCTCTAGAAAGTTGAAGAAGAAGAAGAGGGTTCCAGCTAGGTCAAGTCAAGTCTCCAATCTTTAAGATTTTGTGGGCTTTGTAATCAAGGTATGATGACTTATTCATCCATGGATTCTTTTCATCCATGGAGCCCCATGATTTCCCTAATTTAGAAGAAGAATTCCCCAAGTCTAATTAGGGTTTCTTCTAATGTTATGGGATATGATCCAATTGAGTGGATTATGGTTGGTTATGATTGTGTATGATTGAATTGATAGAATTACATGTTTATATGATGAATTTATATGTACCTATGCCTAACCCTTGTTTCTAACCTAGAATTGATGAAATTGGGTTTTATGCCATGAAAAGGGGAAATTGAGGATTTAGATGTAATCTTCTAGGATTGATGAGATACATTGTAGATTGCTTGAGATTGAAGCATTTAGACATGAATTGCTTAAGAGTAAAGCTTATTGACATGAATTGATTGAGATCAAAGTATATATGATGAATTATGATTTGTAAGGCTTGAGATTAGGATTATCTTGAGACTAAGGAATGTATGATGAATAATGATTGTTAGGGCTTTTAGATTAAAGCTAATATAATGAGTTATGACTAGTAGGGCTTTGAGAGTAAAGCTTAATTGATGAATAATGATGATTAGGGCTTTGAGAGTAAAGCTTATGTATGTATGAATGTTGATTTGTATATGGGATTGTTGTGGAAGGATTTACCCACATGACCTATATTATGTATGAATGAATGTATAATGTGAAAGGTTTTCTCACATTTAATGATTCTAGGTTGAAAGGTTTGCTCACCTAAAATGAATCAAAGCATTTTTAACTATAACAACTTGAAGTATTGATATAAAATCTCTTCATGAATAGCTTGACTTGGTAAGACAAGACCATGCATGGTAGCTTGAGTAGTAGATCTCATGGATAGCCTTGGATTGAGAAATAGTACCCTTCCAATGGCTAGCTTAATCTAGCATGAGAGGATGCGTGCATGATAGCTTGACTTGGTGAGGCCACACCATTACATTATACCTTGGATTGAGCAATAGTACCCTTCTTTGAGTAGCTTGGACTTGCATGAGAGGATGCTTTCGATGATAGCTTGGTCTTGCATGATGAGGTGTTTTTCCTTAATAGCCTTGAATTGGTAAATCGTAACTATTCATGAGTAATGACTTGTCTTGGATTAGTAAAGAGGTACTCTTCCATGAATAGTAGAAATATGCTAATGAGGGACTAATCCCCAATTAAAGTAGTATAGTTATGATGAAACAAGATTACTTCAAGAAAGTATTGTAAGTATGTTTTAATATAAGATTTACTTGTATGATGATAGATTAGCTTGGATTGTTGCTTGAGTTGCCTTCCTTGAGTTGTATGACTAGAGGTGGATGACCCAAGTCTTGAGTAAGAATAAGTTGAGGTTTCTTGAGAAGTGTTCCTCCTATAGTATGATGATTTATGTGCATTGAATATGCTTATCACTTATGTTATTATCTCTTATGATTATGGTATATGTCTTATGTTGACTAGTGCCTATGTTATGCTTATGTTGATGATTTATGATAGCCATCATATTTAGTATATTTTGTACTAACGCATACTCTTGCCTACATTCTTATCAAATATAGGGTTCGGAGATATTGACTTCCATTCCCATGGCTAGGTTCGTAGAAGAGCAAGGAGTGAAGATTTGGTGAGTCCTCATAGCATTGAGGATTTGACCACCTTTCCTTTATCTCTTTCTTTTTATGTTTAGAACTATTGTATGGGATGTGTCCCTAAGACTTTCAAGTATTAGATGGTTTGAGACAAGTGTTAAAGACTTCCGCTTCGTTTTATGAAACTTTGATGTTATTGAAAATATTTTAAATTTCTGCACCATTTTCTATTATCTTATGTTATGATACGCTAAGGGGCTTGTATGAGGCCTCTCGGGGTCTTGTACGCTTTGTTACATCTAGGGGGTACCCCTGGGTCGTGACAAAGGTTTGTAGTCATGTCAACACTAGACACCTAGGAAAGTCTAACCAATATATTCAGGCAACACTTCAAACTTCAGGTCCTAGAAAGTATAGCATGGGGTGTTGGTGCATCTTTTTGGTATCCTAGTCGTGGTATCCAGGGTGGATCAATGAGTTCCTTACACCGGCCTTGGGAGGTAGAAGTTGTTTCGATTAAGGATAGGTTGGTCACTATGCTAGATATCATCCTTGACATGGGACAAATGTGCATTCTTCTCATATCATGCATTCGACTAAGGATGTAGCGCCTCTAATTAGAGGTGACGCTCAGGGTGGTAGACGTGGTCCTCAAAATACTCAAGGAAGTGGTGGTAGATTTGGTTCTAGGGTGTTACTCTTGGGAAAGTGTTTTGACTTGAATCAATGGTGGGGAAAACCCTGGGTTGGGTGGAATAATCATGATATTGGCTTGGAGTTGGTATTTGGATATAATCCAAAAATATTTAGGCAGTTATGATTTATTTTGTACTTGTGTTGTTATTTTAGTCCAAGAACAAGTTAAAGCTTCACAAAGGATCCAAAAGTTTACATTCATAGTTCTTTAGTAGTTGCTTGACGCTAGGTAAACTAGGTTTTCTTAACCAAATAACTAGGCATGTCTTTGCTATATAATATTTTCTAGATGTTGGGAGATTTTATGCAAAAGCCTTCAGGAACGAAGTCACAATAGTTGAATATATGGTTAGTTATGGTTTAGGACATTGATGGGCTTGATTAGTCATTGTTGACTGCATGATGTTAATAGGTGTTATCCTGGGAAAGGTAATGGTGGTGATTGGATTTTGATCAGAAAAGACTTGGGAAGGAATCTTTCGGGTAGGTATGGTTGTTTGTTTTCCTAGTTATGTTATATACACTTGTTAACTTCTATACCAGTATTACATATATGATATATGATAAGGGAAAAGGAAAGGACATAATTTTAAATGATGAATGTTGACTATCTCATGCAATAAAGGGTGTTGTTTACTTGTATTTACTAGGGTAATGTATTTCATTATGATCTTTCTTGCATTTGTGTGAATAATTGTTGGCACGGGTACCACGTCTGGTAGAGGGTATCTCCATGGTTGACTCGGATATCACGTCTGATATATATTAATAATTGACACGGGTATCACACACCTGGTATTAAGATATACATATATGGTTGACTAGGATACTACGCCGGTATACTAATAATGGTTGACGTGAATACCAAGTCGGTACACTACTAATGATTGACTCAGATACGATATTGATATAATAATAATGGTTGGCTCGGATACCACGTCGATACACAAATGATTTGTCTGTGGGTAACATGAGAGAACTAGATTTACTTCCTTGCAATGTGATGTTACATGTTGGACCATAAGTGGTTGATTTGTGTTTAAATGTTGGGATAGTTCTTATATAGACCAAGTTTGCATGTTAAATATTGTGGATGATGTTTTAGGAATTTTTAATGGTCCAAATTACTTGAAAGGTGTGATGTATAGTTTAAATGTGTGTACTGATTATGGTTTATCAGTGTTCAGAACATATCTGATAAGGTAGTTTGAGTCAAGATGATTTACTAAGAGTCTTGCAGGTGGTCTACTAAAGTGGGTCAAGGACTAGGGTGTTGACATGAGAACTTGAGGGAGAGTAGTAGGTTGGTTAAAAAAGCTAATAGCAGTCTTGTATTAAAAAAAATCTCTATGTTATAGAAGGATTATGTTATGATTTGATATAAGGGTGGAATGACCTAGACGGTGGAGTTGGCAGTAAAATGAAGTGGAGTGACTTGAGATAGAGCATATGTGTTCCAAGGTAATACTACTTGTAGTGAGAGTGGTGAATGTGTAGATCGGGGCCTTAATTTTATATTCAGGTTGCTTTTTTATTATTATTATTTACATGATATTATGTGGTGGGTTCTAGTCGACTGATGATGCCTATCAGTATGTGTTGTTTGTACTGATAGTACTTTTGCAATGCCACTTGGCATAGTCTTGTTGTAGGATTCAATGATGTTTCATAGGTGAAGACAATGATGATATCGATAGCTTATACTCCTCTTTCCTTATGATAGGAGTTGTGTCTTATTCTTTCATAAATTATACTCTTTAGAAGCTCTTATACCCGATTAGAGTAGTTTTTTAGGAGGGTGTTTTGGTTAATTGTAGAAAGGATGATTCTTATGGTTGAGTATTCACGATTATTCCAATTATTAAAGAGATCTCTTAGGTTTTATTAATTTTTGCATTGCCCATTTTTAAATTGGATGATAAGAGTTTTTCCATATAGGTGCTAGAATAGGTGCCCGCATGGCTCGGTGGGTTTGGATCGTAATAGTTTTCAACAAAAGTTTTCTAAAACAAGATTATATGCTTAAGGAAGTTAAAATGAAGAATTCGTGGAATTCTTTGGTACCAAAGTACCATATTTTTATTCAATTGATACATTTATATATTTTGCTATAGCTATGAGCCTAATATGGTTTACTCTTACGTGAAGAGATTGAAATAAGATCAATTGAAAGTATTGGTATGAATGTATTTACTGTAACAAGTACTGTCAAGTTTGTGAGTATACAGAGCACTCATTTGATTAATAAAGGACTTGATCTATAATATGCTACATGTTTATATGTGGGGGTACTCTCATATTTTGACGATCTATAAAGTACTATGACTAGTTTATCAAATCTTGTTGAGATAGTAACTATTTATGAAGCAAGACGAGAATGTGTGTGACTATGGTCAATGACATATCTTACTAGAAAAAAAGTGGTTTGAAATGTGACAAATATTCAAGATCTTAAATGAAGATAATGCATCATGCATAACACAACTAAATGAGGAATTCATAAAAGGAGATAGAACGAAACATATTTAATTAAAGTTTTTCTACACAAATGAGCTCCAAAAAATGGTAATATCAGTGTGCAATAGATTCTTTCGAGTGATAATATGATTGTTTATTCACCAAGACTCTACCAATTGCAGCTTTTGAGAAGATGGGGCATAAGCTTGGAATGTGAAGGTTTAAGTCTTTAATTGATGTTTTCATTAGGGGAACTAATACACGATGCATTCTTATTCCCTCACAAGATTTTATCTCAATGAATTTTCATTTGTAAGATTTTTAATGAGGCATCAAAAATGCGTATGAAGCATACTATCTATCAAATAGACATTCAAGGAGGAATGTTACAAATGTATTTGTATTATTGTGAATGTCTATTTTGTATGTATCTTTTAGAGAAAAGTTAGGTAGGACCAAATCAATTTTCCCCTATAAATAAAAAATTACCTTTATTGTAAATTCATCTTGAAAAATAAGAAGTTTATCTTTTCTCTCTGCTATGTTCTTCTTCTTATTATTTTATAATTTCATAACAAATATATCCTAGTTAGGATTCGAACTTATAATCTAAAAACACCATTTATCACTACTACAATTTCTTCTTATATCATTGGGATACAATAATTCATTTAAAAAATATTTGTTCCCTATATAATTCTACAATACAATTATTCGACCACCATTCCTCCACCTATCTCCTCCTAATTACTTGTGTTTTTCTTTTAGATGGCTATTAATTAATAGTGTAAAATATTCTATACGATTGTATAGAAAAATTCATAAATTTATGACAGCATGATTGCCAACACATGAAAGGAAATTATGAATAACACATGCTGGAGACATGTAGATATCCATTTTCTTGCTCTTCTTTTGTTCTATATCTTTATATGTTTTTTGGCCTCCCTTTTCCATAATTAAGTAATTCAAGATTGTGGTGTGCACCATGTGGAAAGAGCAGTGGTTTCAGAAAAGCAACAAAATGATATTCATTCAATTGAAAATAATGTAAAGTTTTTGAGGCCACATGGAGGGGTCATGCAGCTTTCTCCATTCCCCAACCTTTAGAGGAAACCAAATTATTAATAAAAGTAAAAGAGTTCTATTACGTAAGATTTCTTAGAGAAAGAGTTCTAATTTTTTATATCAATGTCAATGATAAATACAAAATACATATTAAGTATTAAATTATATGTTCATGTTTGTATGTTATAGTAATTTATTTATTACTCATTTTATTTTAATTTATTTATCTTATTTTAATTTTGACATGACATTCAATATAATAGAGAAGACTTTAGAATTTGGTGATTTTAAATTAAATATATGTCAAATATACTAAAATGTCCCATAATTTGTTTCTCTTATACATACATGTCATTGCTACTCTAGAAATAATATTTTCGATACTATAACAAAGAAAGTTGTGTACTAATAATATTAATTTAATATGTTCAAATAAATAAGTTTTTTACTTTTTATAATTAATTTTAAAAAATACTAACAAGTAAATAACAAATGTTAATTAATTTTAATTTGGCGTGATTATCTTTTATAATATTCGCGCATTGTGCCGTTACAGATACTAGTAAAAGAGCATAAAATTAAATATAGAAAATAATGTTGTTTTTTCATTCGATATTTTGTGTTGAAACTCAATTAATCCAGATTCACACATTGCATAATTCATTTATGAAGGTGGGGCTCTCAGTAAAAAAAAAAAATTCATACTCAAAATTTAAATTTAAGACTTTTGATTAAAGCCACCACAACCCATGTTATTGAAAAGAGTGGATGCTTAACGATACTTCTCTAACCCCCCCCCCCCCCCCCCCCCCCCCCCCCCCCCCACCC